>NW_024055427.1:193006-405279 GCF_902713615.1 Scyliorhinus canicula
TTGCCTTTGAACTGACAGGCGTGATGGCCATTTCAATTGTGTGTGTGGTGGGGGGGGGGGGGGGGGGGTTGTAGATAAGTGCCTCTCTTGCTTTGTGGGGTCGGTGGTCACGTGTGGGCAAGAACCGGGTAATGAGCCCAAATTTCCTTCCCTAAAGGACATTAGTGAAGCGATGGGGTTTTCCCTTTTTACCACAAAAGGCAATGGTATCATTAGACGTTTAATCTAGATTTTTATTGAATTAAAATTTTAACCATCTGCCGCGGTGCGATTGGAACCCGGGATTCCAGAGCATTATCTCTGGATTACTGGCCCATTGACTACCCACCGCTCCTCGCGTGGACTCTTTCATATCTACCTGAATAGGCAAATTGAGTCTTCAGATACATATATATGCAGCAGGCAGCACCACCAACACGCAGCACCCCTGCAGTGTCAAACAATTGAATTTCGGCCGAGATTACGTGTTCAGTCTTGATGAAGGATATAATCTCCTGACGCCGAATGGATGAATTATTAAACTAAAATAATGTGTCACAAAACTTTAAATGAGTTGAAGGAAACAACCTATGTGTAGAAAGATGGGTTGTTAGAGCTCAATGTTAATAAACGATTTTATGTCAAACGTACCCTTTATTTTAATCCTTGCCAGGTGACGAAAACTACACAGGTGCTGGGGCACATTGATTAATATAAGAGGTGTCTCGTTCAGAGGGAGATGAGGAGAACATGGCCTTTTCCCTCACAGGCTCACCCACCTGTGAAATTCTCTTCCTCAGAAAGCATAAAGGCCTGGTCATCCCTTTTGTTCAAGCCTCAGTTGGATAGATTGTTTATAGACAAGATTAAGTGAGGATTACAGCGAGCAGATAGGATAGTGAATTTGAAACAACTAACACATCTGCCATTATCTTATTGTATTGCGAGACTAAAAGTGCCAATTGGTCAACTTCTATTCCTAAGTGCTGTGTTTCTATGTTCCAAAGAATGATGTGCAAGAAGGCTGCCTTCATATATGACGGTGTATTGATCCTTGAATGGTTGGAGGCTTCAGAGGGAAATAACAATTATAATTCTTCCTCAAGTCTAGCATCATGTTAGAAGAGCTAATATCGGGTATTTACCAAATACGTGCTGGAATGTATTGAATAAAGCTGTTTAATATCATAAGACAGGATAGAAACCTTTCGATCGTCAAGAACAAAAGTGTGCAATTTCGACTGGATGTTTCCTCGCCTGTCTTTGGTTATAATTATTTAC
Source organism: Scyliorhinus canicula (assembly GCF_902713615.1). Taxonomy (NCBI): domain Eukaryota; kingdom Metazoa; phylum Chordata; class Chondrichthyes; order Carcharhiniformes; family Scyliorhinidae; genus Scyliorhinus; species Scyliorhinus canicula. The sequence goes on from NW_024055427.1 coordinate 194,267, forward strand.
TTGGCAATCAGTATACACATTTTAGTATTTGAGTGAATAAATTACAGTTCGTTTATACAGACCCACTGGCTCATCTTTATTTTAAGTCTGTGGAAAAAGAGGGCCACCTTTATGGGGTGATTGGCCGCTTGGATTTCTCTTCTCAGTCCCGCATGTAAACTATCGACAGCCACAGATGATGTGCCTGAAGATTGGAGAGTAACAAATGTTGTGCCTTTGTTTAATAAGGGCCGCAGGGAAATACTGGGAAATACAGACCGTAAGCCTAACATCGGTGGTGGGTTTTATAGAAGGTATTCTGAGAGACAGGATCACAGGCATTTCGAGGCAAGGGTTGATTTGGGGACAGTCAACATAGTCTTTGTGAGTGGAAAATTATGGGGACGATTCTCCATATGGAGCCCACGCGTTTGTGCCATTGCGAATGGTGTCGCGTTTCACGGCTCCGCAAACCGGGCCCGGGTACGAACGATTCTGGTTCACGCTGCTCCAGCCTCCTTTCACGGTGCCAAATGTGCGCCATGCCAAGCCGCACATACGCAGTTGGGCCACGCCAACCTGTGCATTGCGGAGGACTCTTTACGTGGCCCCGACCAACATGGCGTCGGTGTTCAGGATACAGACGCGAAGAAAGTAGGCCCGGGGGAGAAGAGACTGGCCAATTGCGGGCCAGACCCCAGCGGAGCCCCCGCTCCCCCCGCTGAAGGAGCCCGCCCTCACCCCCCCCCCCACACAGGCTGCCCCTGACCATTCATGCAGAGTTCCCGCCGGCAGCGACGGGGTGAACGGCGCCGGGGCGACTCTGTCCTATCAGTGTGACTGCTCGGCCCATCCGGGACAGAGAATTGGCGGCCCCGCCGATTGCACTGGCCCGCGGCCGCGCGCTGCACCAAACGCGTCGGCGCAAATGGCGCCGATTCTCCGCATCTCGGAGATCACACACCGGCATTGGGTGTCATGGCGCGGTTGCGGTGATTCTCTGGCCCGGCACAGGGTTCGGAGAATCGCCCCCCGCCCATGTCTCAGGAATTTTATTGAGCATTTGAAGGGGTAACCAAGAAGGTAGATGAGGGCAGTGCAGTCGACCTTGTTTAGATAGACTTTATTAAAGCCATGATCATATTGGACGGTCACCTTAGCACCTCGCTTTCCGCAAGCCCCAGGCAACCGCACGATGCTCCACTTCTCTAGCTTTCACCCCGAAACACATTAAGAAACCATCCCTATGGACAAGCCCTCCGTATCACAGGATCTGCTCAGACGAGGAGGAGCGTAACAGACACCTAAGATGCTGAAGATTGCTCTCGTACGAACGGGATATGGCACTCGCTCATCGATCGACAGTTCCAACCGCCACAGCAAAAAAACGCACCGCCTCCTCAGAAGACAACAAGGGACACCACTGACAGAGTACCCTTCTTGTTCAGTACTTTCCTGGGGCGGAGAACTACGACTCTTCTTCGCAGCCTTCAACACATCATCAATGAAGATGGACATCTTGCCAAGGGTCATCCCCCACACTCCCATTACTGGCCCTACAAACAACCGCGCAACCTCAAACAAACCATTGTTTGCAGCAAATTGCCCAGCCTTCAGAACAGCGACCACGACACCACAACAACCCTGCCAGAGCATTCTCTGCAAGACATGCGAGGTCATCCGACTTGGGATACCACCATTACACGTGGAAACACCACCCACCAGGTACGAGGCACATACCCGTGCGACTCGACCAATGTAGTCTACCTCTTACGCCGCAGGAAAGGATGTCCCGAAGCGTGGTACACATTGGCGAGACCATGCAGACACTTGCGACAACGAATGAACGGGCATCGAGCGACAATCACCAGGCAAAGATGTTCCCTTCCAGTCGGGGAACACTTCAGCAGTCAAGGGCAATTCAGCCTCTGATCTCCGGGTAAGCGTTCTCCAAGGCGGTCCTTCATGACACGCGACAACACAGAATTGCCAGAGCAAAAAACTTATAGCTAAGTTCCGCACGTATGAGTGTGGCCTCAACAGGGATCTTGGATTTATGTCGCATTACATCCACCCCCCCACCATCTTGGCCATGGACTTGCAAAAATCCCACCAACTGTTCTGGCTTGAGACAATTTACACCTCTTTAACCTGTGATTATCCCTCTCCCTGGATCTGTAATGTTTTGATTACCTGCAAAATGTTCGCATTCCAAGCATTGTCCAGCATCTCTGACTTTGTCTATATAAATGTTTTTGGAACATACCTCTCCATTCACCTGAGGAAGGAGCTGCGCTCCGAAAGCTCGTGTTTGAAACAAACCTGTTGGTCTTTAACCTGGTGTTGTAAGATTTCATATTGAATGGTGTTAAAGGCTCGAAGTGCCACATGGCCTACTCCTGCACCTATTTTTTTTATGTTTCTATGTTTCACTCGCTCTTTCTAGCCGCCACTGGAAGGATTTCCGACTGATAATCAACCAGTTTGGCCAGGTTATGAATAAACCTGTCATTTTCATAAATTCTTGAATTGCGGCACCATCCCGGAAGTTCTATGAGAGTTAGAGGCGCTGCTCAGTGGGCCACAAGATCTCTGCATGAAAATGAAAAAAAAATGAAAATTGCTGATTGTCACGAGTAGGCTTCAATGGTTACTGTGAAAAGCCCCTAGTCGCCACATTCCCGCGCCTGTTCGGGGAGGCTGGTACGGGAATTGAACCGTGCTGCTGGCCTGCTTTAAAAACCAGCGATTTAGCCCACTGTGCTGAACCAGTCCCATTCGCGGATAGATTCGCAGCTGAATAAACATACAGGTAAACAGACAGAGGAGGCAATACACTGATGTCTATTCTTAGCTTAAATAGAAGGATAGGCAGAAATGCAAATATCTTGTTGAATCCGAAATAAAGACAAATGATTAAATTTGAATAGAGGCCAAGCACTATTTGTAGTTCGTGTTGAGTATGTGGAAAATGCACAGTATCACCTTTAAGTATGGAAATCTCAGCGCTGCACTGACAGCTGATCTATTGCACGGAGCCAGGTTGATAGATAGGTTCACGTCGAGGTCACGACATGGAAATAAGTGTATGCTGTCAACTGATCTTATAAATTAGCCACTCTGCAATTGCAAAGCTGTGATCCACCTCCTCAGCAGCCCGCATCAGAAGGAAGATAATCCAAACATTTCTCTGAGTTGGGAATTGATAAACAGATCCAGATCTACACCTACCTGTCTTTTTATCTACCTTCTCCCAGCGTTTCTAAATCCAGATCGATTTTTTCACGCCTGGAAAATGGCTTTTATTCTATGGATATATGCATTTTAAGTCTAAATCGATAATGACTAATGCACGTCTCTTCGTTTCCATAACTATTCACATTTTATCAAAGCTGTGAAGTCTGTATGCCAATATTTGTAAAGATGATCTTTTTCCATGAAGTCATGTTGGTGCCATTGATGTATTCCGATATCCAAGAAATCTTTAATGTGGGCGGATCTGAGGGCGCAGTGGTTAGCAACTGTTGCTTCACAGTGCCAGGGACCCAGGTCCGATTCCTGGCTTGGGTCACCGTCTGTTGCGGAGTCTACACGTTCTCCCCCGTGTCTGAATGGGTTTCCTCTGCGTTCTCCAGTTTCCTCCCGCAGGTTGGGTGAATCGGCCATGCTAAATTGTCCCTTAATGTCCAAAACGGTTAGGTGGGGAAGGGTGGAGAGGTGCGTTTAAGTTGGGGTGCACTTTCCCAGGCTCGGTGCATACTTGATGGGCCGATGGCCTCCTTCTGGCGCAGTAAATTCTATAATTTACTCAACAGTTTCTGCATTACAGACTGAAGTGTTTAATTTCCAGGTCTGCTTGTCACTTTTTTAAAGCCTTCATCACATTATTTACGTACAGACTACAGGAACTATCCCGAATCGTTGTGCTGTAGATATAGTGACTCAGGAACACACAACACGTGCCCTATATCTTTGATGGGCCTCTGGTGGGTATCTCTTCTTAAGTAAAGCTAAAATAACTTGTTTATAAAGCGGGGTATGTCAGAGAACAGATAAACAGGCAATGTACAAATTTCTCATAATTGAATTGGATCCATTTATGCTAGTAATGTGGCGGCTTGGTCGGCTAGAGGCTGGGAACTCTGCGGTGAGCAACCCACCAACTGCCCTTGCAAAGCCCTGTCTCCAATTACAAGGCACAAGACAGGAATGTAATGGACTACTCCTCCTTGTCTGACGATTGCACTTCCAACAAATTTGACGAAGCTCAACGCCACCGATGATAAAAGAACACTCTTGATTGTCAGCTCACCCCCCCACCCCCCACCCCCACCCCCCGCCACTCAAGCTTGAATATTCACATCCTCCACCACTAACGGACAGTGCTGCAGTGTGTACCAGCTATAAAATGTATTGCAGTAACTGACGAATAGTCACTGACAGCACCTTCCTGATTTGCATCCAGCAGGACGAAGGTAACAGGTGGATGGGAAGATCAGCCCACGAAATTCCTCTTTGAGCGACACACATGGAGTCACAATGATTTACAGCACGGAAAGAGGCCCTGCAGCCCATCGTGTCAGCACCTATCTAGTCTAAGTGTTGTAAATACTGATCTGGTTACTGATGCAATTTAGGGAGAGGAATCCTTTGTTCTTACCTGGCCTCTGAGCGAATAACGAAGAATATCGCAAGGGTGAAATGTCTGCTTTTGAATAGAAACATGCCTCTGTGTGGAGTTTATATGGAGAACTAGGAAAACTCTGAGCATCATCATCGTGCATGGAACGTTCAGTGTGGACTAAAACCTGATTTATGTACGGTGAGTTTTGAATCGTGCAAACGGATTAGCTGCTGCGTCCATATTGGAAACAGCTTTCAATGGCCGCTGATTTACTGAATTACCTGTAAAACGTTAAAATGTCGAAGGTGAGTGATGACCAGAATCTTAGTGACCTCAGAGCCCACAGGGTGCAGTCTGGCCTCTGCCCAAAGCATAGTAGCATAGTGGTTAGTACTGATGCTTCACAGCTCTTAGTCCCAGGTTCGATCCCCCACTTGGGTCACTGTTGGTGTGGAGTCTGCACATTGTCTGCGTGGGGTTACTCCAGTTTCCTCCCACATATCCAAAGCCATGCTGTTCCGTGAATTGGCATTTGAATTCTCCTTCTGTGTACCCGGAAAGGAGCCGGAGTGTGGCGACTAGGGAATTTTCATCGAAACATAATTTCAGTGTTAATGTCAGCCGATTTGTACGAATAATAAAGATTATTATTGTTACCAGTCAAGCGGGAGAGTTAGTGGAACTCAACCCGCTTTTTTCTTCATCCGGATTTGAACGTGGGTTCCCGGGTGAGTGGACAACTTTCCGACGAATAATTAATTTTAGTCTGACATCAACAACCAGATCCAAGATGGGAGGAACCTGAGGTTCTCATGTGATGGATTCGCTGAGTCATTGTACCAACTGCAGCTATAAAATGTCCCGAACCCATCAGCTGTTTGCACATTTTTGCAGTTGAGTGGAAGACAGCCTGAATTTCGAATTTCGTGCTTGTATTAATTCCGATTGTCCACACCAGAATCAAGTCCATCTGTGAATTTGCTCTGACATTCCCCGTCAATGCGCAGTCTATGCGTCAGGCAAATCATAACATTCGTGCAGAAGAAAGCAATCGTGAAGAAGTGGAAGGTGGGCGTTCTTTCAGGGGCTGTGCAGGTGTGGAGAATGTGACGACCAATGGAAGAGAAAAGAGGTGGATCATGCTTCAGGAGCGGAATGAGTGAGAATTTCTTCAGCAGAGTGTCTGTGTGGGGTAATAGAAAGTGGAGGTGAATAAGCAGGGAAGGAAGATGGGTGGACAGAAAGTGCAGATTGGTGCGAATATTACAGACGTGGCTGAGCGGAGAGCGGGCATTGATAAGCAAGTATCAATGTTTTGTATCTGTAAAATCTCAGACACTCTGACCAGTGTATTAATGAAACGTTTTACCCAGATGTCTTTCTTCATGAGGCGAAAAAAGCACAAACCAACTATAAAATCAAACCAAGTTTGAAGAGTAAGAGGGAATCTCACAGAACCGTACAAAATTCAAACATGAATAGACAGGGTAGATTCAGAAAGATTGTTCCCGATGGTGGGGGAGTCCAGGACTAGCGGGCATAGACTGAGGATAAGGAATAAATCTTGTGGGTCTGAGGTGAGGCGATGTTTTCTCATCCGGAGAGTGGTGAATCTGTGGAATTTACTGCCACAGAAAGTAGTTGAGGCCAAAACGTTTTGTAATTTCAAGAAGCAATTAGCTGTAACTCTTGGGGCTTAATGGGTCACGAGATATGGGCGGGGGGCGGGATAACGGTACTGAACGTGATGATCGGCAATGATCATAATCAATGGTGGAGTATGCTCGAAGGTCAAATGGTCTTCTCCTGCTTCTGCTTTCTATGAATGTTTCGATGTATCTTTATTCAATATATTAACCCTTAAAATATTCCAATTACAATCACTATAAAGATTCCGCAGATTCGTGATACTACTCGTGCTGATAAACCTGATCAAGCTGCGGCTCCGATTCTCTGAGTTTCATGTTCTTCAGGGCTGTCGTCACAAAGGTGGACGACCTTCCTTTAGCATAATGGCACAGGGATGGCGCGCTGGCACAGTGGATAGCAACTGCTGCTTCAGAGCGCTAGGGACCTGGGTTCAATTCCATTCGGTGCCTGTCTGTGTGGAGTTTGCGCATTTTCCCCAAGTTTGAGTGGGTTTTCTCCGGGTTTTCCGGTTCCCGCCACAGTCAAAATATTTGCAGATTAGGTGGACTGGCCATTGGTGCGAATATTGCAGACGTGGCTGAGCGGAGAGCGGGCATTGCAATGGCTGTTGTATCTGTAAAATCTCAGACACTCTGACCAGTGTATTAATGAAACGTTTTACCCAGATGTCTTTCTTGATGAGGCATGACTGGCCATGCTAAATTGTCCCTTTCTCTCCAATTGTTAGGTGGGTTGAAGGGAACTGCGGTCCCAGTAAGGTGCTATTTCAAATGTTTGGTGAGGATCGATAGGCGAAATGGCCTCCTCTGCACTCACGGGATTCTCTGACCCTCTGGTGCGACTTCAGAATGGTCAAGATCACCACCACGCCGAGTCTTCATTGGCACGGGTCTTGGGTGTCTATATTGATCTCCCTTTGCGCGCTTTTGCAGAAACATCTCTGGCTTTCGGCCAATGAGGCAGCGGGAGGGGGGTTCCAAAACCCACTGGATCGGAAGGTGACCGCTGACGTGACACCGCTATCCATCGATGGCGTTGCTCGCACGTAACCTGTTGCCATATAAGGTAACAGCTGGAATCCTGGCCCTCGAAAGTCGGGCAAGATGTTATAAATTAACAAGCAATGAATAAAGACAGCGTGATGCAGGGAAAGAATGACAGAGCAATGAAAAGGGATGCACAGGCAACTTAAGAGAAATATTAAAGAGATACATAGAACGAACAAGCAGATAGAATAACATAGAGGATGCAGACCATTGGTAGAGACAGGGAAACACAGAATGTGAGATGGCGCGATTAAAACAAGGCGAGCGAGGGAAGGAGAGAACAAAGGGGAAAGAGATAGCAAGGGAAACACATGGGAGCTATTGAAATACTATGGACAGTGAAAGATCCTGCATGTTTTTCCAATATATTTGTGTTTCCTCCACAGCTGACGCAGTGAGCAGTTGTTGAGCATTTAGATTCTCAAATATTATCAAGCAGTGGGAACAGAAAGAGTGGAAGTATCAAGGTGAGTATGAAGAAAAGAAAAAATGGAGAATAAAAGGCAGATAATGGATCGGGAATTAAAACAAATTCCACCAGAACATGTGAATCTCCACCGACCATCTGAAAGAGAGCTCCGCCCAGGTCCACTGTCCCACCCCATCCCCATAACCTTACACAAGGCGGACAGTACACCCAACCTGCACAACTTTGGACTGTGGGAGCAGCCGCAGAAAGGCCAGACAGAAACAGGGGGAAAGTGGAAACTCCATACAAACAGTCATCCAAGGTCAGAATTGAACCCGGGACCCTGACACTGTCAAGGAGCTGGACTAATCATTGTGCCATCGTGCCTGCGGCAGCACATCCATGCAGGTCAGAGGCTGGCATATTTCAGTCAACAGACGGATATTACCCCGAGGCAGAGAAATTGAGATACACCTTTCTCTAAATAACATCCCTTTGAGGGACAGGCCACCAAGAATGCAATTAATTCTGGCATATAATCAAATGGTTTGCAAGCAATTGTGGGCTATCTGGCCATTTAGCCTACTCCGCCAGTCAACCTACTCTTCGTATATCTGATTGTGGTCTCAATTCCATCTTCCTGTCTGTAATCCTGCCCCCACCCCAGCCAGCACCCGTGGTTCCCTGAACTATCAACAATCTATCCAACTCAGCCTTGAATAAATTTAAAGACACAGCTTCCATTGTCTGGTTTAGCTCACTGGGCTAAATCGCTGGCTTTTAAAGCAGACCAAGCAGGCCAGCACGGTTCGATTCCCGGACCAGCCTCCCCGGACAGGCGCCGGAATGTGGCGACTAGGGGCTTTTCACAATAACTTCATTGAAGCCTACTCGCGACAATAGGCGATTTTCATTTCATTTCATTACTGTCTTGGGGTGAAATAGGAGATTTCCGCAGAATAATGACCGCATGAGAGAACAAAATGGCCTAATTCCTATTTAAAATGTAGAATACTTATTCTTACCCGTAGACTGGGACTGTACTCGTTGGAATTTAGAAGGATGAGGGGGATCTTATAGAAACATTTAAAATTATGAAGGGAATAGATAGGATAGATGCGGGCAGGTTGTTTCCACTGGCGGGTGACAGCAGAACTAGGGGGCATAGCCTCAAAATAAGGGGAAGTAGATTTAGGACTGAGTTTAGGAGGAACTTCTTCACCCAAAGGGTTGTGAATCTATGGAATTCCTTGCCCAGTGAAGCAGTTGAGGCTCCTTCATTACATGTTTTTAAGGTAAAGATAGATAGTTTTTTGAAGAAAAAAGGGATTAAGGGTTATGGTGTTCGGGCCGGAAAGTGGAGCTGAGTCCACAAAAGATCAGCCATGATCTAATTGAATGGCGGAGCAGGCTCGAGGGGCCAGATGGCCTACTCCTGCTCCTAGTTCTTATGTTCTTATGTTCTTATGTTCTTAAACTGTGCCCCTAGTTGAGTCTTCTCGTGCAAGGAAACACTCCCCGTGTATTAACCGCAACATGTACCCTCAATACATTATGTATTTCAATAAGGTTACCTCTCATTATTCTAAATGCCAATGCCTAGATAATAACAAAGAACAAAGAAAAGTACAGCACAGGAACAGGCCATTCGGCCCTCCAAGCCCATGCCGACCATGCTGCCCGACAAAACTGCAATCTTCTACACTTCCTGGGTCTGTATCCCTCTATTCCCATCCTGTTCATGTATTTATCAAGATGCCCCTTAAATGTCACTAGCGTCCCTGCTTCCACCACCAACTCCAGCACCGAGTTCCAGTCACTCACTACCCTCTGTGTAAAAAACTTGCCTCGTACATCTACTCTAAACCTTGCTCCTCGCACCTTAAAACTATGCCCCCTAGTAATTGACCCCTCTACCCTGGGGAAAAGCTTCTGACTATCCACTCTGTATATGCCAATCATAATTGTGTAGACCTCTATCAGGTCACACCTCAACCTCCGTCGTTCCAGTGAGATCAAATCGAGTTTATTCCACCGCTCCTCATAGCTAATGCCCTCCATACCAGGCAACATCCTGGTAAATCTCTTCTGCACCCTCTCTGAAGCCTCCACATCCTTCTGATAGTGTGGCGACTAGAATTGAACACTATACTCAAAGTGTGGCCTAACTAAGGTTCTATACAGCTGCAACATGACTTGCCAATTCTTATACTCAATGCCCCGGCCAATGAAGGAAAGCATGCCGTGTGCCTTCTTGACTACCTTCTCCACCTGTATTGCCCCTTTCCGTGACCAGTGGACCTATCCACCTCCTCGATCTCTCTGACTGTCAATACTCTTGAGGGTTCTATCATTCACAGTACATTCCCTACCTGCATTAGACCTTCCAAAATGCATTACCTCACATTTGTCCGGATTAAACTCCATCTGCCATCTCTCCGCCCAAGTCTCCAAACGATCTAAATCCTGATGTATCCTCTGACAGCCCTCATCGCTATCCGCAATTCCACCAAGCTTGTGTCGTCTGCAAACTTACTAATCAGACCAGTTACAGTTTCCTCCAAATCATTTATATATACTACGAACAGCAAAGATCCCAGCACTGATCCCTGCGGAACACCACTAGCCACAGCCCTCCAATTAAAAAAGCACCCTTCCATTGCTACTCTCTGCCTTCTGTGACCAAGCCATTTCTGTATCCACCTTGCCAACTCCCCCCTGATCCCGTGTGACTTCACCTTTTGTACCAGTCCACCATGAGGGTCCTTGTCGAAGGCCTTACTGAAGTCCATATAGACAACATCCACTGCCCGACCTGCATCAATCATTTTTATGATGTCTTCGAAAAACTCTGTCAAGTTAGTGAGACACGACCTCCCCTTCACAAAATCATGCTGCCTCTCACTAATACGTCCATATGCTTCCAAATGGGAGTAGATCCTGTCTCGAAGAATTATCTCCAGTAATTTCCCTACCACTGACGTAAGGAAGACATAGGAAGACATAGAAATAGGAAGACATATATCTAAGCGAGGTTGACTGAAACACACTGACAGTAATAGATCACGGTTTCAGACGGAGCAATGCATGGAATTTCACAATTGAACAGCGTTCTGCGTATCTGTACATTTCCAGGGTTCAGATTAAATCACGATCTCCGCAATCCTGCATTAATTTGCCACGTGAATCATTCAGTACTATTGGTGTGCACAGTTTGCAGATGTGACTTTTATAAGACTGAAAGAGTGAGAGAGGAAGAATGGCTTTCGGACCCAATGTATTCCTTCAACAGTCAATAATCTGAGACTAAAACCTGAACCTTTATTGTGCAATATCCACTCGGAGTTTCTCCATATTTTTAATTGGCTGTCTTTATTGTTCGCTAGAACATCAAATGGCGATTATTGGGACTTGGAACGCAACACTCACCAATCAGACTGGAAATGATAGCATTGGACATCCAACGGATAACGCCAATGAATCCAACTTCATGGTGCACCTGCGTGTGATTCCCCTTTTCCTCGTCCTGTGCATTGTTTTGGGAATCATTGGGAATTCAATTGCACTGTGGCACATCATACGGAAGAAGCAGTTTTCATCACCAACTGATGTCCTCCTGCTCGACCTAATCATCATGAACATCTTGATTATCCTGGCTTCCGGAATTGCCATATTGGAAATTGTACATTCATTCATTTCAGTACAGCTACTTGGTTTTATCGACGTTATCACCAACGTAATCAGTCTTTACGGCAACCCAGCCTTCATGACCTGCATTGCTGTTGACCAATACATCGCTATTGTCCACCCCATCACGTTTCATGCATGGAGGAAACCCCGATATTACGTTGTTCTGTCATTAACAGCTTGGCTGACATTTTTGACCCTGGGTGTTCTGATCTTTTTCCACCGGAAAGGCACATTGGACAACCCATTTTCATGCAGAGCTCAGGTTTCAATCTGGGAGCGGAACCTGGTGCTTATTTTGTGTACCGAATTGGTTGTATTTTTCATCCCAATCCTAATCCTATTGACCTGCTATGCCCTGAGCGCAAAGAAACTGATTGAAGTTGGAGCTGGGAAGGAGTCCATGGAAATGATGAAGAAGAAAGTGCTGAGAACCATTTTGGCGATTTTGGCTCTCCTGCTTTTATGTTTTGCTCCATTTCACGTCATTGAACTTTCTTTTATTTTAAGGAACCTGCTGGATTCTAGAGGGGAAATTGTGAGGTGGTACATTTGTAACATTCGGCCGTATACCTGGGCTATCACTTCTCTTAACACCGTCCTGAATCCCCTGCTCTACATTTTCAGGTCACAAATGTTCCAATGGAAGACGGTTTGTTGTAGTGCACACCAGTAACACATAGAGTGGGGACCATCAGTACTCTCAACCGCATACCAGTAACGCATAGAGTGGGGACCATCGGTACTCTCACCCACACCCCTTAACGCCACCATGACAGGAGTTAATGTTATTGGGCTACCAATCCAATGGCCCAGAGCAACGCTTTGAGGACACGATTTCCACTCCCATCATGGTTGACAGGAAGAATTTAAAGTCAATTAATAAATAAATCTGAGCATAGAAGTGAGTCTCATTAATGGTGACATCTAACCTGTCAGATTGGAAGTTTTGAAAATGATCTAGTTCATAGAACATAGAACAGTACAGCACAGAACAGGCCCTTCGGCCCTCAATGTTGTGCCGAGCCATGATCACCCTACTCAAACCCACGTATCCACCCTATACCCGTAACCCAACAACCCCCCCCCCCCCCCCCCCCCCATTAACCTTACTTTTTTTAGGACACTATGGGCAATTTAGCATGGCCAATCCACCTAACCCGCACATCTTTGGACTGTCACTTCTCTACTGTCGCTAATATCCTTTAAGGATAGAAACCTGTCACCCATACTGGGTCTGATCTCTATGTAACTCCAGACACATAGCAATGTTGTTGACTCTGAACTGCCTTTGGAAATTCCCAAACAAACCATTGAGTTGCAACAAACCGCTACAGAAAGTTCGAAAGGAATAAAGCCAGGTGGGCCATTCGACATCAAAATAGTCACCGACAATTACAAAAGTACGCCTTCGCGCAGCCGACCCCGCAATGTCTACCACTGTAAGATCTGGGGGCTTGTGCCAAAACTAGGAGAGGTGCCCCGCCGACCTTTCAAACAACAGAGTAATATAGCCACACCCATAAATCATGATTTGTAGACTCCTTTGCCAGCGTTTCTCCGTAGGTCTTATCCCACCCGCAAGTTAGAATGACCAGAGGCGGTCTGCTTTTTACTGCAGATGTAAAATAAACCTCTTGCCGATTAAACCCCACTTGGAAGAACAACTGAGGGAAGCAATGGGAAGTAATGTAATCTGGTTGTATCCTTCAATGTACATCGCCAGGAGTGACAGTGGCAGCATTACTGACAGAGATACCGGAGTCTTGAAGGATATATCTGCGAAGAAGGTGGTTACAGAACCAAAACGAGGGAAATACCTATTAGGCGCATCATTACTAATTTTCGGATTTCTGAATGTCAACGGACAGCGATTGAGCACTGGGAGTAATTTTAATTACTATAGGGTTGCAGCGAGCTGGTGCAGAGTGGGATTCGTTTTGGAATGACACTGGGATATGTTGTGAGGTTGAAAGATATGGTTTCAGGGTCGATACAATTTTTTTTTAATTTTCAACAGCCAAATCTTTTGTTTCTATTAAGGGCAATTTAGCGTGGCCAATCTTCGGGTTGTGGGGGTGAAACTCACGCAGGAAGGGGGAAAATGTACAAACTCCAAACAGGCAGTGGCCTAGAGCCGGGATCGAACCCGGGTCCTCAGCGACTTAGGAAGCAGTGCTAACCACTGTGCCACTGTGCCACCGTGCCACCCAGTCTCGACGCAAAATTAGGGGAGACGGTCACTGTGGGACTTGGGACGATGTAAGGGCTGTTTGCAGCGAGGTGTTATTGCGGTTAGTTTGTGGTTCACAAGTTAATATTAAGCACCACCTGCAAGTTCACCTCCAGGAAATCCATTCTGACTCGTAACTATGTTACCATTCATTCACTGTCGCTGGATCAGGTTCGCGGAACTCCCTCGTGAACAGCAATGTGGGTATATCAGCACCAGGTATACTGCAGAAGTTCAAGAAGGCAGCTCACCGTCATCTCCTCAAGGGAAATAGTGACATGCAATAAATGATGCCAAACAGAAAGGCCGTTATAGCTTGAAAAAATAAAGATAAAGATAAGGCAAAATCAGAGATGGGCCTCAGCTGGGTTGCAACGGCAAAAAACGGAAATTAATATTGAGTTAGAGCGAGAGATGGTAAATTGTGTCTGGGGTGCAGAATTATAGTGAGATTAATAGAGGGTTGTGCTGTACAGTGATCAATGCGACTATATTGCATCAACAAAGAGCTCTGAGTCTATAATGAAAGGGACAATGCTGGAAAATCTCAGCAAGTCTGGCAGCATCTGACAAACCTCTGACAACTTCAGCTTTGACAGAGTCATCAGACTCGAAACGTTAGCTCTTTTCTCTCCCTACAGATGCTGCCAGACTTGCTGAGATTTTCCAGCATTTTCCCTTTGGTTTCAGATTCCAGCATCCGCAGTAGTTTGCTTTTATCTGAGTGTATAATATTGTGTGAGATTACTTCGGATTAACGCGCTCTTCAGATAGAGTGGGAAGTCAACAAAGAGTAGAATTAATACACAGCTATGGGATAGGGTGGTCACTGAGTCTATCTTGTAAAACATATATGGATAGAGTGTAAGCCGTTAGGATTAGAGTAGGAGTTGAGTCGTTTATTTTCTATTACCAGTTGGATGATCTTTTATATTCTCTCTGCAGCCACACCCGTAAGGTCAAAGTGAATATTGCATTAATGTCACGTTTTCAAGCAGAACTACAACTAAGTTGACACCATTGATACTAATCTTCATTGCCTGTTTGTTCTAGGCCTGTCGGCAGTTACTCGGAAATGTTGAATCAACCTTTGAATGTAGTATTTGTAATGATTAGATCGATTGTCAATAAAACCTGTACTTTTATGTGTAATCGATGATGTCTCTCTGCTGTTCCCAAGCAAACTTGAAACAACTGAACCAAATCCCATGGGAACTAATTTCTTGCCTCGCAAATACATGCATCTACAATGTCTGCAGCCTCCACAATTTAGCAAAACGTTCAACATGTTTCAGAAGGCCGTTATGACGTTAAATTTAAAAATTGATTGCGGTGCCGGATACGAACCGTGTGGTCAATAGCTTATGTTTTTCTTTAACTCTTAAAGGCGGTGGGGGCACAAGCAGAATGGGGTAATTGCTCTCTCTCTCTCTCTCTCCCTCCCCCCCTGTCCCTCTCTCTCTCTCTCTCTCGCCTTGTCTCTCTCTTACTGATACATGGATGGACCAGGGTTTAGAGAACCCCAAAGTGTATCATGGAGTTCACGTGCCCCACAACTTTTAATAGCCTGTGTTCTGGGGAGCACGCGGCCCACTCTACAGTTGTGGTACAGCAGAAATCGAAAAGTATTTTTAAAGGAAAACAATGTTTGTTCTATTAACTCAAATTAAACTTTTTAAAACATCCAGTGAACATCTTAGCAACCATTAATTCAAATGCAACCCCCAAAGAATACAACACTAAGTAATCCTTAATAAATTCCCAAACAACATCCAGAAGACAAAAAGAAACACCTTTTAACAGAAGCACATCAGATTTAAATTCACTACTGAGAATATTTATAATTTTGAATTCACCAAATGATCAAGAGATAGTCTTTTCGTGGCAGAGAGAACAACAGTACACCTGCTTTGTCTGGGTTCCGCTTCAACACTGAAACGAAACAAAAAAAGTCACAGACATACCCAAGCTTTTCTCACAGTGAAACTTAGAAGCAGAGCCAGAGCTCAGCTCCACCCACATTCTGACATCACAGCAGTAACATGAGCAGCCAGACATTTCTTATAGTAACATTCTCATGACAGCAGCTTGATGGATGATTTAAATACATAGACACATTGTTCGATAGAAACATGGATAAAGAGCAAAGGAATAATTTAACGGAGTTATATAGATGTGCAGACTAAGACAGCTAAGAGTAATCGTGAATTATTAGCTTTTGAGATAGATAGATGCCAATAAATAATTGGGGGAGAAGCATGGAGGAAAGCGGTGAAACGGGGACAGATATAGACCGTAATTTAGCAGAAAAATATAGACTACACGAGAGATTGTTGGATACAATATGAGCGGAGAGATGCAGTGAGCTCATTATTACTTGTAGGATTCTAAATACCAAAGGTCGGAAAAAATGGTCAGCAGTAAAATAACTTGCTTTGAATATTGATATTTGGTTTCCATGGACGAGCAATGCTTGTTTGCAGTTTGTGTTTACGCTATGGAAATGCAGAGCGCATGTAAAACTGAGTACACTCACAGCTGATATCATGGAGACTGGGCCCACTGCACCACCCGGTCCGCTGACGGGGGGGGGGGGGGGGGAGCTTTATCTTACCTGTCATGGGATGCATTTTTCTGCCCCTCATGTTCAAAATACAGTAGGCTCCCGGGGAATTAAAACGTGTTATGCTCCTTTTCTGTGCAGCACTGCGAAAAACAGCGGACAAATTTTCTCACTTCCGGAACTCCACGGTAACATTCATTGGCGAGCATCAATTCTACCGCAAAACGTGAAACCGTCAGTCACGATTGGCTCCTGCAACGTGACAGATGGTGAGAATCTACAGCCTGATGCGCCACCTGCTGGTTAGCTTCAATGAATCTCCTTTAAAATGATGTCACAGAAACCGGTAACGGGAAAAGTTGGCCCGGGGCCTTTCTCAGTATGTTGACCTCAGCATGCAGTGATAGACCGCGTGGTCAGTGTACTACAGGTCTTTCACAGTGAAAATGGTGATATTCCTGGGTGTATTCCGAATGACAAGGAAACGAATCGTAACTTCATTCTTTCCACAGGAATGCACATGAAATCCGACAGTGAGATGCGTGTTCTAGTTCTGACGATAAAGTTGGAGATTTAATAGATACATTTATCCTCTGCGATATTGGGGATAACCCGAAGGAATGTCGTTAAATCACTAGATGGATGGACGGATTTTAATTATATATTATTATGTTAATATTTTTCTTGTATTAACAGCTGTCCTTGTCACAGGGGCTGGTTTAGCACAATGGGCTAAATAGCTGCCTTGTAAAGCAACCAAAGCCAGCAGCGCGGATTCAATTCCAGTACCAGCCTCCCCGAAAAGGCGCCGGAATGTGGCGACTAGGGGCTGTTCACAGTCACTTCATTTGAAGCCTACTTGTGGCAATAAGCGATTTTCATTTCATTTCAGCTGCGGTGGTATCCCGGAACTTCTGAACAAACCATTTCTCCTCAACCCAACGCTCTATTCGATAGAAATTAATTCGTATTTAATTACGGGCAACTCCAGTCAAACTCTTGTGGAAAGAATGAATCTGGTCACCAGATGGAGGAGGTATACAAATATTTAAATATCTGTGGACGTTGAGAAAGGTTCCACCACCCTCACAGTGGAGGTATAAATTTACCCTGGAACTGTCCACTGGATTCCCATCCACTGGATTTTCCGTGTTCACAGTCAGGGTGATGAGGGATAAACATTGGCCAGGACTGCGGGGAGAAGTCCCCGCCTCTTCTTTCAGATAACCTAATGGCATCTTTCACATTCTGGAGCCAAAAACCCTTTTCTGTCTCTTCTTTCCCGGCTGAATAAGAAAGGAAGAATTTCACCAGACCTGCGCTCAGACTTGGGTTCCCGTCTCCCTGGCTTTTCCTCTTCCTCTGTCAGAAGTCACTGAACTGCGATGAGATTGCAACGATTGATATTCTGCTTCATTCAGCTTCACAATTGGAATTGTCGTGTGGAGTAACGGGTAACATGTGCACTTTAAGAAGAAATGAGCCCCAGTTCCAAACTCTCCAGTCGGTAACATGGAGCGGAAATTTTCCTGGAGTTTATGTCCACAAATGCTGACCTGCGGAAGTTTTTCTTTCAATATTTTCATCTGGCGTCCGAGATGTCTCAGCTGTTTTGCATCAAATATAAGTTACATTCTGCTTGACGCAGGGCGTTAAACATGGGCTCGTTCATCTAGAGATGTGGTTCTCACATGCGAATTTTCAGTCAAGGAGCACGCGAGCGGTCAAGGTCTCAAATGCATGACGCGCCCTTTACTCCAGGTTAGATGTTATGAATTGTTTGCTCTACTTGTTCTTTGTGTCCGGGCGGCATTTGTTCATCAATCTGCCACTGACGGCTCCTCCAGACACATCTTTCGTTGCTTCTATTGCTCTGACAGAGAGCTGGCACAGACACAGCGGCCGGAATGGCCTCATGCTGTGGTGTAGTTATTCTCTAATTTGACGCTAACCTAACTCTGTGGCAACGTACCCAAGGCCTCTTCTCATTTAATCTCTCCTGACTTGCCCCCTATTAGAGCCCTTTCCTGTTGTTCTGTTTCCTCCCTCCTGGAGTTCACTTGGTTAAGCCGTCCTACATTTCTAACCTGTCCCGGTTTTAATGAAAGGTGACGGTGAAAGACGAACTTTGTCTTCCTGTCGACAAATGCCGCCTGACTCCCTGAGTTGTTGCAGTAATTCCGGCGTTCTCCGCAGATGTTAAATTAATTTTCGATGGCAATGACAGTATTCGTCTGCGCTTTTTGCGGGGCTCGTTGGTCTAGGGGTATGATTCTCGCTTTGGGTGGCTCACTGTTGGAATTTGAGAGAGGTCCCGGGTTCAAATCCCGGACGAGCCCTTTGATGAGGTTTTCCATTTGTCAAGCAACATGTTTTCTTCATTTCTTTGCGGCGTAGACGGCGGGATTCATTCACATTGGGTTTGCTTTGCGAAGCTGAGCTCAAGCTTCAGGAACCCAATACGTTATCGAGAAATTTTCGCAAAGCTTGTCTATGTGTGGGCATTCACATCTCTATTGACTAATTCTGGTGGACTCAGACAGCTTTCTGTCCCTTTCATTTTATCAGTTCAACAACTTCAGACTGTGAACTCTCTCCTCCCCCTCCACCACCTGTTTATTTCCATCAACTTATTTTCATTCCTTCCATTGATATGTTTTACCCTCAGCATTGCCCCCCAATCCCCAGCCCATACCATCCTACTTGATCAATCAGATCCCTGTTGCCAATTGTTCTCTGACACACTGCTTACCTTTGTTCTGCCATTAACACATTCTGACCTCTTAATGCGCCATCAGCACCTTTCTTAGCCTTGATTAGCCTCATTTACATTCCCTTTTCTATCTCTCCGAGACATTTTCGTCATTTTCCACCTGTTGCTGACACTCTATCGAGGCCCAATAGGGCACGTCACCCCCGCCCCAGCCACAATAGTGTGAATCTGATCCTATTTCCAGTTCTCCAGCTTTGACAAAGCGTCACCCAGACTCGGAACGACAGCTGCCATCTGGCTTCAGAGAGGCTGTCAGATCTGCTGAGATGGTCCAGTATTTTCTGTTTTTGTTTCAGATTGAAGCATCCGCAGTAAGTTGCATTTGTCGTTCATTTAGACATGTTTGCGATGATGAATAAATATGTTCATCTGCATTTGTAAATGCATGAAATTCTGTCGTAGATGAACGAGCTCCGAATATCTAAAATAGGAAGATCCTTTTCTTCTCATTGCCTGCCGAAAATTCAGTACTTGTGATTTTAGTGGCTCATGAGAGACTAAACCTCATAATCCTCGAACATACGAGATCGGGGAACAAACGTACTTTGTGCAAACAGCCCTCACACAACATGAGAAGCACTTAATGTTTCTACCCGGTACCAACTCGGGGACCTTTCGTGTGTAAGGGGAATGTGCTAACCACTACACTACAGAAACCGCTGGCAGTGCAGCAATCAATGGACTTCTGCAATGTTCAACCTCACTGTGTTCCTGTAGCACCTCATGGTTCGGCTGAGAGGCCATGTCAGCCCGGTTTCGAACAGCGGATTTTTCTCGTGTTAGGCAAATGCGATAACGACTTCACTAAAGAAACCGCTGGGAACGTCGATATCAGTGGATGTGTGTAACGTTCAACCACAATGTGTTGCTGCAGCTTCTAATGGTTCCGCTGAGAGGCCATGTAACTTATTGCAAGAAGGCGTTTCTTTAAAACTAATGTCTCAAGTTATGAAAGCATCAGATATTGAACTTTGCTGAACTGGAGATAAGTTATGTTTTGCTTGAAGTTAAATTGAGAGAGCAGGGCTTTTATAAGTAACCACAGCTGATACGAGAATTGATGATGTCCTGCTGAATTTGCACTGCATCGGGAACCAGCTGTCCAACCCACTGAACTAAAGAGGACGCCAAAACTCAGAACTGCAAGCCAGCAGTCGAACGTGGAATCTCCTGATTCGTAGCCAGACGCGTTATCCATTGCGCCATTGGCACCAGCAGTTCCAAGCTTTTGTTATTCCTCGACGATGAAGACCAGTAACGAGATTGAGGTAATATTTAGCGATAGACTAAACTGGAAGCACCAGATGTTTCTGCCCGGTTTCGAACGGGAACCATTCACGTGCTAAGCGAATGTGATAACCACCACACTACAGAAACAGCTGGCAACGCAAACGCCAACGGACCTGTGTCACCTTCAAGTCAGCTGCCTTGTTGCAGCTTCGCATAGTTCGGCTGAGAGGCCATGTCACTTCTTATAAGAATACGTCTGTTTCTTCAAAACAAATGTCTAAACTTACAAGTCAGAAGAAGAACCTATATTGAACTGAAGCATTTGTTCAGCAAATCTCTGACGGCGAAATGCTCTCTTCTATTATTAATTCAGCATTCTTAAATCCTACAGAAAAAAACAACCGACTTTACACAATATTTGTTTCGTTATTCAATGCTTGAGTTGAGTTTAAGAATTGACAATTATGTGTTTCTTATATTTGACCTCTTTGTGTTTTAGTGTGTAACATGCTGCAGCCTAAATACCGTTCATGTATAAGAAAGGAGGGGTAATTGCAAATCGACATTGAGCCTGGATTCCCACACTGGCTTTTCCTTTTTCTCCATCAGGAAGTACGTTTTTACTTTCCAAAAGGTGGTTCTGGCATTTCCTTTAAGTCAGTTACAGTATCGTTTGTGTCTGTCCTTTTGAGTACACATTACTATAAGACATCCTTCAATCTGGCCTGTTGCATTTGCTGATCCCAACGCCATCTACTCTGCATTGCAGAGACTAAATACCGACTCGGTGACCGCTTTGGAAAACACCTTCGCTCCATCCACAAGCTGGTGGCAGACTCTCCTGTCGCTTGCCATTTCAACTCACTGTCCTGCTCTCATGTCCACATGTCCGATCTTGGCCTGCTGCAATGTTCCCATGAGGAACAGCACCCCAACCTCCGAATAGGCACGGTACAGCCTTGCGGATTTTACAGTAGGCTCAACAACTTCGTACCGTGAAATCACTCTTCCAACTTCACCACATGTTTTTTTCCATCAACGTATTTTCATTGCTACCATTGATATGTCTTCCTCTCCCATTTTCTCCCCCTCCCCATTCCCCAAGCCAATCCCATCCCTCTTGGGAAATCCGCCCCTTGTTCCTCATTGTTCTCTGCCATTAACACGTTCTAATATTCTAATCGCCTCTATCAGCACCGTTCTTAACTTTGATTAGAAGCATTTACATTCCCTTTTTCTTTCGGCCCAACACATTTGTGTTATTTTTCACCCATCGCTGGCCGTCTGTCGAGGCCCAATGCTTCACGCTCCCCCCCCCCCCCCCCCCCCCCCCCACCCCACCCCCACCGCCAATCTAAACCTAACCAAAGATCCAGTTGTCCAGCTTCGACAAAGAGTCACCCAGACTCGAAACGACACTTGCCATCTCTCTCCACAGAGGCTGTCAGACCTGCTGAGACTGTCCTGTTTTCTGTTTTTCTTTCCCATTGACGCATAAGCAGCAAGTTGCTTTT
This sequence comes from Scyliorhinus canicula, assembly GCF_902713615.1. Classification (NCBI taxonomy): domain Eukaryota; kingdom Metazoa; phylum Chordata; class Chondrichthyes; order Carcharhiniformes; family Scyliorhinidae; genus Scyliorhinus; species Scyliorhinus canicula. Next base: position 215,975 of record NW_024055427.1, read on the forward strand.
ATCGTATATTTATACATGTTTGAAATGGTGATTAAATATGTTCATCTGCATCTGTAAACCCAAAAGATTCTGTGGTGGATGATCAAACTGCTAATATCCGAATCGTGGCAAAATAGGAAAAGCTTTTCTTCCCCTGGCGTCTAGAAAATTCAGCAATTCTGACTTTGTTGCAGGAATTTTAATACCTTATGCGATACCAAATCTCATGTTCCTCGAACGTGCGAGATTGAGAAACAAACGTATTTTGTGCAAGCATTCGTCACACGAAATGAGATGCATAGGATGTTTCTGCCCGGGCTCGAAACGGGGACTTTTCGCGTGTTAGGCAAATGTGATAACCACTACACTACAGAAACCGCTGGGAGCCTCGCCATCAGTGGACGTGTGTAATTTTCAACCTCAATGTGTTGCTGCAGCTTCTGATGGTTCCGCGGAGTGGCCATGTAACTTATAGCAAGAAGCCGTTTCTTTAAAACTGATGTCTCAACTTATGAAAGTATCAGATATTGAACATTGCTGAACTGAAGATATGTTATGTTTTTCTTGAAGTTACATAGAGAGGGCAGGGCTTTTATAAGTAACCACAGCTGATACGAGAATTGATGATGTCCTGCTGAATTTACTCTGCATCAGGAACTAGCTGTCCAACCCACTGAACGAAAGAGGACGCCAAAACGCGGAACATAGAGCCAGCGCAAGTCGTCGAACTTGGAATCGCCTAATTCGTAGTCAGACGCGTTATCCATTGCGCCACTGGCCCACGCAGTTCCAGACCTTCGTTATTCCTCGATGATGAAGACCAGTTACGAGATTGAGGTAATATTTAGCGACAGACTAAACTGGAAGCACCAGATGTTTCTGCCCGGTTTCGAGGTCAAATAAAAGAAACACATAATTGTCAATTCTTAAACTCAACTCAAGCATTGAATAACGAAACAAATATTGTGTAAAGTCGGTTGCTTTTTTCTGTAGGATTTCAGAATGCTGCATTAATAATAGAAGAGAGCATTTCGCCGTTAGAGATTTGCTGAACAAATTCTTTAGTTCAATATAGGTTCTTCTTCTGGCTTGTAAGTTTAGACATCTGTTTTAAAGAAACAGACGTGTTCTTGTAAGGAGCGACATGGCCTCTCAGCCGAACGATGCGAAGCTGCAACAAGGCAGCTGAATTGAAGGTGACACAGGTCCGTTGACGTCTCCGTTGCCAGCTGTTTACGTAGTGTAGTGGTTATCACATTCGCTTAGCACGCGAATGGTCCCCGGTTCGAAAACGGGCCGAAACATCTGGTGCTGCCAGTTTAGTCTGTTGCTAAATATTACCTCAATCTCATAACTGGTCTTCATCTTCGAGGAATAGCAAAAGCTTGTAACTGCTGTGGGCCAGTGGCGTAATGGATAACGCGTCTGACTACGAATCAGGAGATTCCAGGTTCGACTCCTGGCTGGCTCGCAGTTCCGAGTTTTGGCGTCCTCTTTAGTTCAGTGGGTTGGACAGCTAGTTCTTGATGCAGAGCAAATTCAGCAGGACATCATCAATTCTCGTATCAGCTGTGGTTACTTGTAAAAGCCCTGCCCTCTCTTTGTAACTTCAAGCAAAACATAACTTATCTGCAGTTCAGCAAATTTCAATACCTGATGCTTTCATAAGTTGAGCACAGTAAGAAGTCTTACAACACCAGGTTAAAGTCCAACAGGTTTGTTTCAAACACGAGCTTTCGGAGCACGGCTCCTTCTTCAGGTGATGGTCCCCGGTTCGAAATATAGGCAATAAAAAATCCTACATTCACCTGAAGAAGGAGCCGTGCTCCGAAAGCTCGTGTTTGAAACAAACCTGTTGGACTTTAACCTGGTGTTGTAAGACTTCTTACTGTGCTCACCCCAGTCCAACGCCGGCATCTCCACTTTATAAGTTGAGACATCAGTTTTAAAGAAACGGCTTCTTGCAATAAGTTACATGGCCTCTCAGCGGAACAGTTAGAAGCTGCAGCAACACATTGAGGTTGAACATTACACGCGTCCACTCATGGCGACGCTCCCAGCGGTTCCTGTGGTGTAGTGGTTATCACATTTGCCTAACACCCGAGTCCTGAGAAATATTTTTCAGAGTGGGCCAATGTAAATCAACCCTGCCGTCAGCATTTCGCCGTTAGATATTTGCTGAACAAATGCTTCAGTTCCATGTAGGTTCTTCTTCTGGCTTGTAAGTTTAGACATCTGGTTTCAAGAAACAGACGTATTCTTAGAAGAAGCGACATGGCCTCTCAGCCGAACTTTCCGAAGCTGCAACAAGGCAGCTGACTTGCAGGTGCCACAGATCCGTTGGCGTCTGCGTTGCCAGCTGTTTCTGTGGTGTAGTGGTTATCACATTCGCTTTACACGCGAATGGTCCACGGTTCGGAACCGAGCAGAAACATCTGGTGTTTCCAGTTTAGTCTGTTGCTAAATATTACCTCAATCTCGTAACTGGTCTTCATCATGGAGGAATAGCAAAATCATGTAACTGCTTTGGGACAGTGGCGCAATGGATAACGCGTCTGACTACGAATTAGGAGATTCTCGGTTCGACTGCTGGCTCGCAGTTCCTAGTTCTGGCGTCCCCTTCAGTTCAGTGTGTTGGACAGCTGGTTCTTGATGCAGAGCACAGTGAGCAGGGCATCATCAATTCTCGTATCAGCCGTCGTTACTTATGAAAGCCCTGTCCTCTCAATTTAACTCCAAGCAAAACATAACTTATCTTCAGTTCAGCAAACTGCAATATCTGATGCTTCGATTAGTTGAGTGGTTATCACATTCGCCTCACACGGGAAAGGTCCCCTTTCGAAATCGGGCAGAAACATCGAACATTTAGGATTTCGTGAAAGAAAGACACTGTCTCTCTCTCTCGAGCATCATCTGTGGGGAGAGAAACGACGTAAACATTCCGAGTCCTGAGAAATCTTTTTCAGAGTGGGCCAATGTAAATCAACCCTGCCGTCAGCATCGCAAACAATTCGTAATCCCTGACCTGGAGTAAAGAGCCTGTCCTGGATTTAAACCCACGACCACTCCCATAGGCATTGCTTGAAAATCCTTAAACGAGAACCAGACCTCGAGACCAAAGAGCACAAATTTGAGACCGGCATTCAGCAAAATATAACTTATGTTAATTTCGATATAATTTCTACATCTCACGGCTTTATATGTTGAGACATCTGTTAATTTAAGAAACAGCTGTCGCTTGCAAGAAGGGACCTGGCCTCTCAAACAGACCATCAGAATCTGCAGCAACACAGTGAGGTTGTACACTCCGCACGTCCATTGATTGCCAGCGGTTTCTGTAGTGTAGTGGTTATCACCTTCGCTTTACACGCGAAAGGTCCCCGGTTCGAAACCGGGCAGAAACATCGAACATTTAGCATTTCGTGTGAGAAAAGTTTGCACAATTATTGGGCACAAAATAATTCTGTTTCCTGAATGTTGCCGGAATCTCGTGTGTTCCAGGACTATGAAATTTCGTCTCACATGAGCCACTACACTGAATTGAACATTAAGGCCCAAGCACTGAATTTTCGGCAGGCAATGAGAGGTGAAGAATTTTCATATCTTGGCACACCTCGGATATTAGCAGCGAGTTCATCCACAACAGAGTTTCAGCGATTTACAAAAGAACATATTTAATCACCATCTCAAACATGTCTAAATGTATGACAAATGCAACTTACTGCGGATGCTTCAAACGGAAACAAAAACAGAAAATACTGGACAATCTCAGCAGGTCTGACAGCCTCTGGGGAGCGAAATGGCAGCTGTCGTTTCCAGTCAAGTGGACACTTTGTCAAAGCTGGAGAACTGGAATTGGAGATTCAGACGATTGTGGGTGGGGGTGGGGGTGGTGGAGTGCTGTATTGGGCCTCGATAGAGGGCTAGCAATAGGTGGGAAATGACGAAAATGTCTCGGGCAGAAAGAAAAAGAGAATGTAAATGAGGCTCATCAAGGCTATGAAAGGTGCTGATGGCGCATCAAGCGGTCAGAGTGTCAGAACAAAGGGATGCAGTGTGTCAGAGAACAATTACAAACAGGGATCAGATTGCTGAAGGAGGATGGTATGGGCTGGGGGGAGGGGGGCAATGCTTAGGGTAAAACATATCAATGTAAGTAATGATAAGTTGATGGAAAAAACATGTGGTGGGGGGGACGTGAGAGTTCACAGTCTGAAGTTGTTGAACTGATAAAATGAAAGGGACAAAGAGCTGTCTGAGTCCACCAGAATTAGTCAATAGAAATGTGAATGCCCACACATAGACAAGCTTCTCGGGAACGTATTGGTTCCATGCAGTTTGAGCTCAGCTTCTCAAAGCAAACACAATGTGAATGAATCCCGCCGTCTCCGCCGCAAAGAAATGAAGAAAACATGCGGCTTGACCAATGGAAAACCTCATTGAAAGGCTCGTCCGGGATTTGAACCCGGGACCTCTCGCAAATTCCGACAGCGATACACCCAAAGCGAGAATCATACCCCTAGACCAACGAGCCCCGCGAAAAGAGCCAAAGCATACTGTCATTGCCATCGAAAATCAATCTAACTTCTGCGGAGAACGCCAAAAGTACTGCAACATCTCAGGGACTCAGGCGGCATTTGTCGACAGGACAACAAAGTTCGTCTTTCACCATCACCTTTCATTAAAACCGGGACAGGTTAGAAATCAGAAGGGGGTTCAGTGCAGTTAAATTGCGAATATACTGACCGGACGATGTACCACATGCTATGGTATCAGCAAAAGCCGGCACAGCCGCCGAGATTGGTCATCATTAACATATTGACGATGAAGAAAGAGGAGATCTCAGGACGATATCTGGCGGCTGCCAACAAGTCTAAAAAGAATGGTTACCTCAATATAAACGGGCTCAGTGTGGAGGACGGGGCGGTCTATTACTGTGCAATGAGCACAGTGTCACAAAGCAGCTACAACCACGTACGAAAGCCTCAGAGAGTATTTTCAATTCCAGTAAATTTGCGTTCCTGCCCTCGTACCGGAGGATGGTTTGATCTGGATTCAGAAAAATACTCAGGTCTATTTCTCCACAATTGCATTGCCGTCTCTGTCCTTGTATTGGTCAATAGAGGATCCGTTTCGGATTCGTGAGATTAATCAGCATGTCGCGATGCACAGTAAATTTAAGCTTGGAATATCCACTTCCGAGCAGCAGTAATGAAAGTTCTCAGATGTGGGGGTAATAAAATCTTCCAGGACCGTTAACTTAGGTCGACCTTATGCCAACGAGTCTGAGCCCCCAGTAGTCTTCAGCGGAACATCGACTTTCTGATCGAAAATACATCAAATCTATGTTGCCATTTCCTGCTTTCTGTTATGGAGGTTCCCAGATAAGGGACGTGTTTCAACGAAAGTGTGGTGCTGTCCAAGTGAGTTCTGTAAAATCCACGGGCCTGTGATGATTCCACGTCTCACAAATGTCCATGCCCGCGGGACCATGTGTACGGTCCTTCCAGATATTTTCCGCACTGCCTCAGGGGACCAATATTGCCAGCATTCTCATTCGGTCCCTGGCAATCAGAGGATTGGCGGTCACTGTTGAAATGCACAGAGTTGTGAGCCTGTTGTCGTCTCCGTGGCGCAATCGGTTAGCGCGTTCGGCTGTTAACTGAAAGGTTGGTGGTTTGATCCCACCCAGAGACGAATTGTTGTTCCACTCCTGGATGCTATCTGTTTAGGACAGGGCTAAATCGCTGGCTTTGAAAGCAGACCAAGCAGGTCAGAGAGGCTGATCATTAAGCGCATCACCTCCATACTCCCGGAATGCCTTGCCCCACTTCAATTCGCATACCGTTGCAACCGGTCCACATCAGATGCCATTTCCCTGGCCCTACGCTCATCCCGAGAGCATCTCGAAAACAAGGACTCCTATTTATTGACTACAGCTCCGCCTTCAACACCATAATCCCAGCCAAGCTCATATCAAAGCTCCAAAACCTAGGACTTGGCACCCCCACTCTGCAACTAGATCCTTGACTTTCTTACCAACAGACCACAGTCAGTAAGAATGAACACCAACACCTCCTCCACAATAGTCCTCAAAACTGTTGCCCCGCAAGGCTGGGTACTTAGCCCCCTACTCTACTCTCTGTACACACACGACTGCGTGGCAAAACTTGGTTCCAACTCCATCTACAAGTTGGCTGACGATACGACCAGAGTGGGCCGGATCTTGAATAACGACGAGTCCGAATACAGGAGGGAGATAGAGAACCTAGTGGAGTGGTGTAACGACAACAATCTCTCCCTCAATGCCAGCAAAACTAAAGAGCTGGTCATCGACTTCAGGAAGCAAAGTACTGTACACACCCCTATCAGCATCAACGTGGACGAGGTGGAGATGGTTAGCAGTTTCCCCACTGTCACCAGACTCCGAAATGACTCTCTTATTGACTGACTGTGTGCTTCAACCGATGCCAATGCATATGTAGTTACATTGTATATCTTGTGTTGCCCTATTATGTAGTCCCATGTATTTTCTTGAAATTTGTTTAATTCCCTTTTCTTCCATGTACTGAATGATCTGTTGAGCTGCTTGCAGAAAAATACTTTTCACTGTACCTCGGTAATAAACAAATCCAATCCAATAACCCGTCTTGCTCCATTTTCACATAATAATAAATGGCGATGTTCTTTCTGACCGCCCTCTCGCATCCACCTTGAGAGATGAATATCACCCCCCCCCCCTCCCCCGCCCCCCCCCCCCCCCCCCCCACACACACACACACACATATACCCCTACCCCTCTTGGTGTCGGTTTGTTTCTGGGAACCACTGCCTTTCTGCTATAATGTGATTGACGGCACAGACACATATAGGGATCTCTATATTTTTGTGCTGGTATTTCTCTATATATGTGTCATATTGCTATCACTTCTACATTTGCTGCTACGCAGATTCTCTCCAATCAGACGGAATATGAACCGTGCAGGCTGCCCGGATGCTGACTGTGTATCAGGATCGTCAGTATCGATTGTACTGCTGTGTGGCGTCAGTATCCTCTTCAACCCTCATTTCAGCGTCCAGATGTTCCACTGGGTCTTGGTGGCTCCAGTCTGATAGAAACGAACAGAAAATAATAATAATCTCAAAATTCAGCATCAGCCTCATATTGACCAACGTAACGGTCACCTGCGCCATACTCATTATTATTTAATTAACAATAATATCTGGTTACTCAGTCAGGGGAGAATGGGGGTTTTGCATTGAAGGAAATACTGAGTAGCGAGATCATAACGAAGAGGGTGACGAGGCAGTGCCCCGCGATCGTTCCTGAATCAATCGCTCTTCAGGGCAGGCAATTATCTGTCAGAGCAGCAATCCAGGTTCAGGTCCCACTGCATTGCTGATCCAACCAATGACAGGAATCGAGCAGCGGCAGCAATGTCTAGAATATCCCAATGGTGTTGGAGCGAGGGCATCACACGGAAACTGTGACCGGGGCACCGCAGACTCAAAGCTGAAAATTGTGCGGCGGTTATCAGCTGCAGTCACAAGTGATGGAGCGGAAATAGCGACAGTTGAGCATCCAGCATCCCGTGACCATCCTGCACCTGCTCAACTCACTGAGAACAATATAGTGTCGGAGGGGTGGGGGCAGATTGAACTGACGCTACCTGCGCATATTTGAAATAACTTTTTCTATTGCCCTTTTTACCCTGCATTTAAATCCCGCGGGGTTTTCCGTTCTCAAGTTCTGACAATGCTTTTTGAAATGTTCTATTGATTCTTCTTCTCTCATCAATTGTTGCGCCAGACTCCAAATGATAACAACTCACAGTGCAATCAACCGCACTTGCTTGCATAAGGTGCGGTGGCCAAGAGGAAAGGCATTGGTTTCGTAAACCAAAAATCGCGGGTTCGAATCCCGCCCGTGCCTCGGTGCTGATCCATTCAAAGACGTTTCATTGTCTCGCAAACACTTGCAGCATGAAATATAATTCACCTATCTTCTTTATAGGACATTTATCCTTCAGCTAATGAAAATAATTCCAGATAATCTGGTCTCTGAAAAAAGCGATTTTCAGAGCAGTTCCCCTTTTGTACCTTCTTCGTCAGAACCACAATAAACTGCTATTATTCTGAGTTCTAACCTCAGCATGTCCACCAGAATCTTGGCATTCTTTCGACTTCATCGCATCCATGGTGTGAACGGAGAACTACAGATTAAGCATCATTTTTTGATTAGAAACACCTATAGTGACAAAGATAGTGTATTAACAGCTGAAATTTAGATTTCTGTCCAGGTTTCTCGCCCTGATATGCATTGCAGTCAACACTGAATCCACTCAACAGCCGAATTCTGACACGGAGTAAACCGAATCCGGCAGCAGAGGGCGCCAAATTCAAGCACGGGCGACAGAAACTCACCTGATGGTGTCGGCCAAGCCGATAGGATGGGAGGCGAGTGATGTCACAATAGGCCTCACGGTAGCATGGTGGTTAGCATCAATGCTTCACAGTTCCAGGTTCGATTCCCGGCTGGGTCACTGTCTGTGTGGAGTCTGCACGTCCTCCCTGTGTGTGCGTGGGTTTCCTCCGGGTGCTCCGGTTTCCTCCCACAGTCCAAAGATGTGCGGGTTAGGTGGATTGGCCATGCTAAATTGCCCGTAGTGTAAGGTTAATGGGGGGATTGTTGGGTATACGGGTTACGTGGGTTTAAGTAGGGTGATCATTGCTCCGCACAACATCGAGGGCTCGAGGGCTGAAGGGCCTGTTCTGTGCTGTACTGTTCTATGTTCTATGTAGACCTTCTCCCTGCACTGCACCAAATTCCCTCTCTCCGACACAATCCCTGACTCAGTCCAGTTCAGTTCACTGTGAGAGATTCAGTCAGACATGGTTGTGATAATACTGGCGGCGCTTTGGCACAGTAAGTAGTTACAGTGTTAATTAAACCAGATTAGCGTATTAATACACATAGGCTATGTGTAATTAACGATCGGGAATGTCTATGAAGTGCCTGCATCAGAGGTCCCAAAAAATGCCGCAGATAGAAGTAGATTTATATCAACTCTGTTTAAACTCAGGGCGGCACGGTGGCGCAATGGTTGGCACTGCTGCCTCATTGCACTGAGGACACGGGTTCGATCCCGGTCCCAGATCACTGTCCGTGTGGTGTTTGAACATTCTCACTCCCACAACCTCGATGTACAGGCTCAGTGGAGTGGCCACGCTAAAAAGCACCTCTTAATTGAACAAACTCTAACTTTATAAAGGAACAACAATCTGTTCATTTCAGTCCTTCACTTTCGCAGGCCGGCAATGTTCAATCCAGTAGCTCAGTCACCAGTGACAATAACAGTCTCAGAAGGGGCTTCGGTGAAGTTAAATTGCCAATATAAAGGCCCCAACATGTACAAAATGCAATGATATCAGGAGAAACCGGCACAGCCACCGAGATGGATTATCACCAACAACTCAGCAATGAAGAAAGATGTGGGTTCAGGACGATATATGGCGTTTGCTGACAAATCTAAACAGAACGGTTACCTCAGTATAAGCGCATTCGATGTGGAGGATGGGGAGGTCTATTACTGCGCACTGAGAAACAGCGTTCGAGAAAACCTAAAGCCCCGTACATAACCCTGAGTGAGTGTTTACAGCATCACTGAGGTTCCTTTCCGAGAAGGAATTGATCCCAGGCTCAGGCAAGCAATCATGTCTATTTACCGGACATGTCTCTGTCCTTGTGTAGTTCAAGAGAGGAATAGTTTGGGAAATCTTGAGAGCTATGGTTGAAAATATCAGCCATGATTGAATGGCAGAGCGGACTCGATGGGCCAAGTGACCTAATTCTGCTCCTATGTCTAATAGTCTTATGGTCTTATTATGGTCCATCATACCGCAAATTGTATTGTAACTTTAAAACCAGAATATCTACCTACCGGCAGAGGGTGGCACTCAACTGAGGAGATGGACGAAAATCATGGCCTGCTCTTGCAGAAAGTCCAAGGACAAAGACTCCTCGTTACCTGTTCTTTTAACGCAAAGCAGAATGGATCAATACGTGCTGCGGTACAAAATGTACAAGGTACTTAATGGGCGGCACTGTGGCTCAGTGGGTTGCTCTGCTGCCTCATGCTCCTCGGACCCGCGTTCGATTGCCGGCTTGGTTCTCTATCTGTGCGGAGTCTGCACGTCCTCCCCGTGTCTACGTGGGTTTCCTCCGGGTGCTCCGGTTTCCTCCCACAAGTCCCGAAAAGACGTGCTGTTAGGTGAATTGGACATTCTGAATTCTCCCTCTGTGTACCTGAACAGGGGCCGGAGTGTGGTGACTCGGGAATTTTCACAGTAACTTCATTGCAGTGTTAATGTAAGCCTACTTATGACACTAGTGAAGATTATTATTACGACAATGTACGCTTAATGTATAATAACCGCCGAGCAACATGAGAATTACTATCAGTTGGGACATGGGAAGCACATGGTGCCAGGTTTAGACTTTAATAGAAATCAATTTTTCGATCGAAAATACCTGAAATTTCTGTTGACACGACATGTCTTCTGTTCGATTCCCACGCAGATCAGGGACAGACTTCGCCCATTTATGTTATGAAGAGACGTTGCATAGTTTTGGGTGTACAAGATTATGAGGGGCATGGCAGGGTGGATAGGGAGCAGTTGTTCCCCTTAGTTGAAGGGTCAGTTACGGGGGGACACAAGTTCAAGGTGAGGGGCAGGAGGTTATGGTGAATTTGAGGAAAATCTAATTTAGCCAGAGGATGGTGACTGTCTGGAGTAAACTACGTGGGAGGGTGGTAGAGGCTGTGTGCTTCACATCCATTAAATAGTACCTGGCTGAACACATGGCACGTCTTCACATTCAAGGCTATGGAACACGTGCTGACAAATGAGGTCCTGTAGTTAGTCCTGTATTTTTCACATGTTGGTGCAGACTCGATTGACCGGAAGGCCTCATCTGAATTGCTTGGTTCTGTGCATCTGTGATTCTGAGTGCTATAACATTCCTGGCACTATAATAATTCCGCGAGTGACAAACTTCCAGGATTTCTACGTACACATTTATGTCCAGGTATTGGCTGCCCAATTTTACTGGCCTTGTCTTTCACTAGCGTGTCACTGGCAATCAGAGGAATGCATTTCTCTGCTGCAATAAAGCAAGATGTGATAATGTTGTGATAACAAGTACCGTGAGCCGGCTGCGGTATTGGGATCGCCGCACCATTGAAGGATATGGCCTGCTGGACCTCTCGCAAATTCCGACAGCGACACACCCAAAGCGAGAATCATACCCCTAGACCAACGTGCCCCGCGAAAAGAGCCAAAGCATACTGTCATTGCCATCGAAAATCAATCTAACATCTGCGGAGAACGCCAAAAGTACTGCACCATCTCAGGGACTCAGGCGGCATTTGTCGACAGGACAACAAAGTTCGTCTTTCACCGTCACCTTTCATTAAAACCGGGACAGGTTAGAAATGTAGTACGTCTTAACCAATTGAACTCTCGGAGGGAGGAAACAGAACAACAGGAAAGGGCTCTAATAGGGGAAAAGTCAGGAGAGATTAAACGAGAAGAGGCCTTGGGACCCTGGCCACAGAGTTAGGTTAGCATCAAATCAGAGAATAATGACACCACAGTATGAGGCCATTCCGGCCGCCGTGTCTGTGCCAGCTCTCTGTTAGCGCAATGGAAGAAACAAAGAAACAAAAGATATGTCTGGAGGAGCTATCGATGGCAGATTGATCAACAACTACCGCCCGGACACAAAGAACAAGTGGAAACAAGATTGAAACCCAAATCTGCGATGCAAGGACACACAAAATGGGTGCAGCATTTACAGTGTGAAACTACTGAACACACACTGAGTGTGAAAGCTGTACTGAGCCCAGTGGAAAGATGCGCTGCTCTTCCTCGAGTGTCTGTTGAGCTTCTTTGTAACATTTCACGACGCCGAGGTCCGGGAGGTCAGCGTTAAGATCCAGCTCTCCAGTCAGTTCAATTTTCCACTTTGGCTCTGTGGATCAGATGGGTCACGTCCCTGTGGTTAACACAGATCTGGAGCATCAATTTGATCCAAACGCACTCCAGCTCAGACACTGTCTCTCTCTCTCGAGCATCACCTGTGGGGAGAGAAACGACGTAAACATTCCGAGTCCTGAGAAATCTATTTCAGAGTGGGCCAATGTAAATCAACCCCGCCGTCAGGGTCGCAAACAATTCATAATCTCTGACCTGGAGGAAAGGGCTTGTCCGGGATTTAAACCCACGACCACTCCCATGGGCATTGATTGAAAATCCCTAAACGAGAACCAGACCTCGAGACCAAAGAACACAAATTTGAGACCGACATTCAGCAAAATATAACTTATGCTAATTTCGATATAATTTCTACATCTCACGGCTTTATATGTTGAAACATCTGTTAATTTAAGAACCAGCTGTCGTCTGTAACAAGGTGACCTGGCCTCTCAAACAGACCATCAGAATCTGCAGCAACACAGTGAGGTTGTACATTCCTCACGTCCATTGATTGCCAGCGGTTTCTGTAGTGTAGTGGTTATCACATTCGCTTCAGAATGTCACAAAATAATTCTGTTCCTGAATGTTGCCGGAATCTCGTGTGTTCCAGGACTATGAGATTTCGTCTCACATGAGCCACTAAACTGAATTGAACATTGAGGCCCAAGCACTGAATTTTCGGCAGGCAATGAGAGGTGAAGAATTTTCATATCTTGGCACAGCTCGGATATTAGCAACTAGTTCATCCACAACAGAATTTCAGCGATTTACAAATGAACATATGAACATATTTAATCAGCATCTCAAACACGTCTAAATGTATGACAAATGCAACTTACTGCGGATGCTTCAAACAGAAACAAAAACAGAAAATACTGGACAATCTCAGCAGGTCTGACAGCCTCTGGGGAGCGAAATGGCAGCTGTCGTTTCCAGTCAAGTGGACTCTTTGTCAAAGCTGGAGAACTGGAATTGGAGATTCAGACGATTGTGGGTGGGGGGTGGGGATGGTGGAGTGCTGTATTGGGCCTCGATAGAGGGCTTGCAATAGGTGGGAAATGACGAAAGTGTCTCAGGCAGAAAGAAAAAGGGAATGTAAATGAGGCTAATCAAGGCTATGAAGTAGCCTTGAAGAACCTTAACTGATGTAGGATGGTGCTGATGGCGCATCAAGCGGTCAGAATGTGTTAAGGGCAGAACAAAGGTAAGCAGTGCGTCAGAGAACAATTCCAAACAGGGATCAGATTGCTGAAGTAGGATGGTATGGGCTGGTGGGAGGTGGGCGATGCTGAGGGTAAAACATATCAATGGAAGGGATGATAAGTTGATGGAAAAAACGTGGTGGAGGGGGAAGTGAGAGTTCACAGTCTGAAGTTGTTGAACTGATAAAATGAAAGGGACAAAGAGCTGTCTGAGTCCACCAGAATTAGTCAATAGAAATGTGAATGCCCACACATAGACAAGCTTCTCGGGAACGTCTTGGTTCCATGCTGGGTTGCGGGTATAGGGTGGATGCGTGGGTTTGAGTAGGGTGATCATGGCTCGGCACAACATTGAGGGCCGAAGGGCCTGTTCTGTGCTATGTTCCATGTTCTAGGTGCCTGAATCCACCAGATATAGTGAATAGAGATACGGGTCAACTCATAGACAAGCCTTTCGAAAATGTCTTGGTTCTCTTGGGAACGTATTGGTTCCATGCAGTGTGAGCTCAGCTTCTCAAAGCAACCCCAATGTGAATGAATCCCGCCGTCTGCGCTGCGCTTCAGAAATGAAGAAAACATGCTGCTTGACCAATAGAAAACCTCATCAAAGGGCTCGTCCGGGATTTGAATCCGGGTCTCTCGCAAATTCCGAGACTTAAAAACCCGAAGCGAGAATCATACCCCTAGACCAACGACCCACCGGAATGTAACCGCAGCATACTGTCATTGCCATAGAAAATCGATGTAACCTCTGCGGAGAAAGCGGTACATACTGGAACTACTCAGGGAGTCAGGCGGCATTTGTCGACAGGAAAACAAAGTTCGTCTTTCACCATCACCTTTCATTAAAACCGGGACAGGTTAGAAATGTCGGACGTTTTAACCAAGCGAACCCCCGGAGGCAGGAAACAGAACAACAGGAAAAGGCTCTAATAGGCGGCAAGTCAGGAGAGATTAAATGAGAAAAGGCCTTGGGTTCGCTGGCCACAGGGTGAGGTTCGCGTCGAATCAGAGAATGATTACACCACAGAATGAGACCATTCGTGCCGCCGTGTCTGTGCCAGACTCTTTGTCAGAGAAATGGAAGAAACAAATAAAGAAAAGATATGTCTGGAGGAGCAGTCAATGGCAGATTAATCAACAACTGCGAGAGTGCAGCAAGTGTGAGAAAGTGAGGAGCTGTGTGGGCCGCACAAATTCACATCTCCGGTGTTTTCTAACTGCTGGAGTCGTCATAGCCCCTGGGACGCACTCAACCTGCTTCTCCGTCTCTTAGCTGGTGAAGTCTGCCCCTGACCTCGATGGCGCCTTAACATTGGGTAGAAATGGTCGACATCGATCGAAAATGTTACATTTTTGTTGAAGGCTAAACCATACATCAAAACTTCACATGGTCCTGCACGATAATAATAATCGTGTTGCTCTGTGATGCTCTGTTGAAATGGTTATTGTGCATTGCAGACTTTCTCATATTTTCAGGTTCATTACAGGATGGGATGGCGGAGACTCAGTGGCCTTGGGCCCACCTGAGTTAAGTTTTGGAAAGAATATCCATAATTTTCGGTATTATTAGCTCCACATCAGATAGTTTTCACTACCTCTGCTCGTACTGGGTATTTCAAGTTTAAATTTACTGTGGAAATCGCCGCATGGAGATGAGCCTTATGATTTACCAAACTGCCTCTATGTTGACTTGTACAAGAACAGAGACAGCAATATAACTGCGATCGATAGACCTGACTGCTTCGTGAAATTACTCCCGCAAGCAATGACACTGAATAAAGCTTGTCTGTCGAGTAAATACGCGCTGAGGTTTTTCTCCGGGGCGTTATGTTATACCCAACGCTATGCACAGTAATAGACCGCTCCACCCTCCACACTGAGGGCGCTTATATTGAGGTAACCGTTCTGTTCAGGCTTGTCAGCAGCCGCCAGATATCGTCCTGAAACTGCATCTTTCTTCAGAGTTAATATATTATGAATAATCCAGATTGGTAGCTGTGCCGCTTTCTTATGATACCATTGGATGTAGCGAGTGTCCGGCTCTGAATATTGACAATGGAATTGCACCGAATCCCCTTCTGATACGGGTTTTGTCACCGGTGACTGAGTTACTGGATCTGCGCATTGTCCGCCTGCGATAGTGGAGGAATTAAATATCAAGAGTTTAAACATAAGTGACCTAAATTTGTTTGTAAATGTGTGGGTTTGGGGAACCTCCACTCTACCCACCAGGCAGACATTTCTGATCATTAATTATTACAATCTATTGTCAGCTAATCTGACATGGTGAACATTATCCAGTACTTTCCGCCAGAAACATGTCTGGCTGAATCTCTGTGAGTGAATGGGAACGGGATGAGTCAGAGATTGAGAGGAGAGAGGGAACCCGGGCTCTGTTCAGTTCATTGTTCCACCCACACAATGCAGGGGGCCAGACCCATTGTGACATCACCCAGGCTACCAAACCCATTATGACATCACCAAGTCTCCCAAACCTATCGGCTTTGACAGTGCAAACCCCATGACGTCATCACGCCCCTGCTTGAACATGGCGCCCTCTGCTGCCAGATTTATCTCATTGCTGTTAGAATGCGGCCATTAAAAGAATTCCGCGAGCGCTGAAACACACAAGCAGGTACGAATGGTTCCCAGAAACACCAATTGGAGTTTTTTAGACTCAGCTTTTAGTGCTGTTGATGTTCATGTCAGATGATACAAAATGTCAAGTGACACTAAATCTGTAGAATTCTATGTCGGCTCTGGCCAAATCCTGTGCAGGACTAAGTATGAACATTGTTAAGAAGTCGGAGAAAGTGCGGACGTTATATATCAGAACAGAAGGCATAATGCAAATCTTTGCACAAGGCTGGCGAAGCTTACTTTCATTTCTTTTTAACAAAGAAATTAGAAGCGATCTCAATTGATCTGATAAAATGATGTATTTTTGGTAGTATAGATCACAAGTGATTGTTTCCAAAAGCAGCAGACAAAATCATCCCGATTTCATGTAAAATTATGTGAACGTTATTTATTACATTAAGATATGTTAACGTCCGCAATTCCACGCATGAAATGACGAAGAAAGAAGATTCAACGGCAACTTTCAAAAGCGAATTGTAATAACTTGAGAAGGGAAAGCAGCGTGGGTAATGTGGAGTGTAAAAGGCGATTGGGACAACATTTCCAAATAAACACAGGTAAATTGGACCCTCATTCCGTTCCCTAAATCTCTATGATTCTGGGCCGTTAACGTCACTCCCACACTGTTTGTTCTCAGACTCTTGTGCAGTGAGCAGGTGCAGGATGGTCACAGATTCTGCAGGTTCTACCGTCGCTATTTCCGCTCCAGCACTTGTGACGGCGGCTGGTTTGATCGGTTTTAGAGTCTGTGGTGTCCCCGGCAACAGCTTCCGTTTGCTGCTCTCGATCTGAACCGATTGTTCTGTTGGAGACATCGCTGCCTCTGGCCCCTTCCTATCACTGGTTCTGTAAACAATACAGTTGTGCAGGAATCTGTATGTCTGCGTCAGAAGGTAATTCCCTGCATTGAATAACCACGGAACAACAGAGCTGATGATCTAAAGCACAGCCGTAAATGCTGTGTCTGTTTTTATCATATAAATACATAAAGTAGATGGAATGAGGAAGGAACTAAGAAGTAAATACAATGAGTCAAAGAGGAGAAAGTATTCAGGGTTCAAATGCAGAAATTTGGCTACACGTTACTGAGGACGTTAAAGAGTTAAAGGATCCAGGTTTTATCAACAGCGATGCAGATATTAGAACAGATACAGACAGTATAAATAGGTACAGATCACTGTTGGGAATGCTGTTCAAACACATGGATCGGTTCCGTGGCTCTTATTTCATTTGGTATTAACTTCACAGAGTGTGGGAGGGATTAAGTCAGCTTAAGGAAGAAGTGGATAAACACGTGACCAGTAAATAGAAATTTGAAAATAATAAAATGTATGGAAACAAACAGTGGATAATTCTTTCAGCAAGGCAGTACGTAAGTAGTGGACCGACTTCCATCTCTTTGGGCTGTAAAACACTATGACGTTTAGATGACCAATGGCTCTGTTCAGTTAGGAAGACAACAGAGCACTGACTATATGAATCGTGTTAGCCTGGGGTTACACACAGGAAGCAGAGAGGTTCGCAATCAGTGACGGTTCACGCGGTGTGTGAATTAAGAAACAACCAATCACTCAATGGCACTGTGTAACGTCAAATTAAGACATCCCATAATAGTCCAATCGGTGAGGATCAGTCTCACATTCAGGGGAAGAATGTAAAGCTCTCTCCACTCCTCACCCGCACAGCATTGAGTCCCGGACTCGGCAGCAAGTCCCAGTCTGGAAATCCGACCCGGATTGATCCGCCTTTTGTCCACTTTCATCATCATGACCAGGAATCCCAGGAATGAGCTGTTTCCAGCTGGAGCGCTGATGCTGGTGATATTGGGTGAGTTTATTTTCTTATCTGATGCATTTTTAAAACAATATTATAACACCGCGTACTTATGAGGATTTTCTTTGGTTCCCAGCTGTTCAGTGTGAGGCTCAGAGCTCCCACCCTGAGCAGGTGGTGGCTCGGGAAGGGGATCGGGCTGAACTGAACTGTCGGATCTCCATTGGTTCTGGCTATTCCGTAGCCTGGTACAGACAGACACTGACAGAGGCTCCCACATTTATCGCCTCCATTTACCAGGGGACTGAGACCAAAGGACGCTACACCCTGTCCTTTGACAGAGCAAAGAAGTCCAATACCGTCTGTATAGATGTCAGCGCGGTCCAGGACTCCGGAATGTATCTCTGTGCGAAGCAGACACAGTGAGACACAGAGCGGATCCGGCTGTACAATATCTTGTTCACTGTCGGGTCTCCGCTGCCCCGTTTACATTTGCACAAACAAGAACCTTCAGAAATGCCGGTGATTATTACGGATTCACTGGCTTGATTACTTTCCCATATTTAAACCTCCACCTGGATAGAGTTACAATATCCATCAGCTTTATTACAGATGCAGAATGTCGTAACATTTTATTTGTTTTGTTAGTTCCACAGAGGCAGGCGGAACAATGAACTTTCTCAGATGCCAGGTAGACAGATATGGGAGAGAAAGTTAGATAAACAAATATGTAGCTAGACAGATTGTCAGTAGCTAGATAGATGGACGGACAGACATGCGGGCAGGCGGATATATATGTAGATACACAGATAGATTAGTTTATTCTGCCTATGTACTCAAACACTTTAGTTAATTGACCCTGTATGTGTCATAACGTTAATGTTATTCTTGTTTTAACAGCTGTTCCTTGTCACTTGGGGATATTTCAGATAAGGATGTACTGTGGAACACAAAGACAGACCATCTCCCTTCATCACAATGTTACTCTCACTACAAATGACTGTGTATTCTGGTACCGGCAGTTCTCCAATAAGGCTCCCCAGAATCTGGTCTCCACATTCAGAGATGAAAGACTTGAGGGAAGGTTTAAAGTATCTGTGGACAGTGAGAAAGGTTCCATCGCTCTCAGTGCTAACATGGTTGAGCTGTCTGACGCTGCGGTGTATTACAGTGCAGTGAGACACTGTGAAACAAAGAGATGAGGAGCCTGTACTCAACATGAGGGCTGTGGAGACAACCAGCCCGTGTGCAGTGGAAATGAGAGTGAGCCAAACAAAATGTATAAACAAATGTTTTTCATCCGTGTGATTTATTGGAATTAAAAATCTGTGTTATTTCCAATGATATAACTAACAGATTAACCCACAGAACAATATCAATCACTTTTTGATACAATAGCTAACTTACATTATTTTGCATCTTTGTTTGATGTTTAGCGAGCTTTCAAGACTTCCATTCTTTCAAAATGAACGTCCAAACTTATCAGTTGTTTTATGAATTTTTTCAGTTCATCTATTTATGCAAATGAACACGGGCTTTGTCAATAAGGAAGGCACGCCAGAAAACTGAGACAAGTGGTCTGGGTCAATATTAAATAAAAAATATAGCAAAAGAAAAACAACGAAAGAGGCATCAGATGCAGCAACTATAACACCGAAGCAGTAAAAACACTTCTATGATAATAATCCACCAATATACTGCAGCAATATTCGGGGATACATTGAGAATCGATGTTTCACAGACAGAATTCCGCTAGTTAACGTTGCGAGATCTTCCCTTTGGTTTAAGCCTGACGAGCTGTCAGTTAGTTCACCGCTGTTACAGGTGGCAGCTGGGATTACAGGAAATATCTGTGACGCTTCACCACAACCACGTTTCGGGCAAGAATAAAAATGTGAATTACGGATTCTCAGGCACTGAAGTACGTCTTCTGGGCCGGAAGTTCTGCGTTTCAATACCACTCCAGGGCTTTATGGCTGCAGAAGGTGTGCTCTTTGCCTGGCCACACACGATGATTATCTGTTTGCAAGTTCTTCCAATATGACTAATGATAGGTGGTAAGAGCTGGAGAGTTTCCTGGTCAGCCATGCTGCAAGAGGCAATGGAATAATCATGGGCCAATCTGAGGGAAGTCCCGGGTCAACCAGCGCCACCTGAGGTCTGGTACCTGGAGGATGCTTAGGATGGCACAGGAAACTGGGAGTGAACTCTGTCCATCATTGTAGTCCAAAGTCACTGGGTAGTCTGAATGGGACGACACATGTTACTGACCAATATAGATCCTCAATTTATCGTAAAGAGAGAGATAAAGAGCGAGAAACAGGAAAAGGGCGTCCATCGTTCCATTACAAAATGTTCTGGTTGCTATTTGCCACGAGTTCAAATTATCGGGAAAATAAGGGGTTCACTTTGGCAATAAGGAAAGCCCTTTACGCAAGAATCGGAATGACAACTCTTACTGACATAGAATTAAACATTTCCACCGTCCTCTATGTTCAGCATGATTTCGAATCACAGCAGTGAATACACTGAAAATGCGCTTCCTGTGGTTGCAGGGTTCTACAGACATCCGGAGTCTATAAAATTTCCTTTTGTCTCTTTTCATTTGATATTTGGTTATTGTGGTTAAATTCATCGTCCACCTGTTTCTGCTGAGATCAGTAAAGTGTATTTTATAATTTCCTTTTCTTTAATTGAATCTATGTTTCCCGGATTGCTTTGATGGTTTGTGGCCTGCTCCTGCGATTTCCCGAATTCGCACAAACTCTGTTTTAAGATTCATTCCGCTTAACAGGAACCCGGCAGCCTGTCAGCAACAAGAATCCGGGATCTTACTGAGGAGCCCCTGATGGAAACCTGCCAGGTGTTCAGGGAGAGCGAGTGGTCGCACGCCCGGTGGGGCTGCCCACCTACCTGTCAGACATTAGTCGGACTCGATAAAAGCTTGTAATCAGCTAGCTGCACATCTCACGCTTTTCATTATAAAGATAAAGGTATCAAAGAATTACCAGCACATGTGCTTAGCTGCAAACTCCATTTGTCAGGCGACGCTCTGTCGTTAGCCCCCTCGCCTCTGAATCAAAAGCCGCAGGCCTCTGCTCCCTGTACAGAGACGTGAGCCCAATGATCTATGCTGGTGCCTTTGTGCAGTTTTCAGGTAGCGTGCATCGCTCTCGGATTAGATGTTCAATCGAGGGTGCTGTCTTTCCTGACAGGAAGAAGGAAGGAGCAGTGCTCCGAACGATAGTGTTTGAAACAAACCTGTTGGACTTTAACCTGGTGTTGTAAGATTTCTTCCTGTGCTCACCCCAGTCCAACGCCGGCATCTCCACATCATGGCTTTCCTCTAAGATGAACGTGGTGGATCACAAGGCAATATTTTCCAAGAGCAAGGACGTTGTCCAGGTCAATCACGTCCCTGAAACAGTCAGCTCATTAAACCCCACTGTTTGAAATTATCTACTCGGCCATAATCGGCTGATGAGTTTTCTGAATTTCTTCGTCACAGTGACGGTATCGCATCTTGGGACGTAAAGAAAAGCGCCATCCAAATATTACATTTCCACTCACTAAACTATCTGCATTAAAATGTTTTAATACTTTATGTGTTAGGAGCAAAGTTACATGTTCGAATTAGAAGCATGGATATCGCTAAGATTTCAGGAACCAATTCAGACTCACCGCTGATCTCAGTGTGTGCCTAACGCTGTTATGCGGAGTGACACTTTGATAGTTATTGTACTGGTTCAGCCCAGCTCTGTGTCTCTGTGGGGCTCAGCGCGCAGAAATACACCGCGGAGTCTGTCAGCTCTGTTTTAGACACATCCAGCGAGACGGTGTGGATTGATTCATCCAGATTCACTGAAAAACGGTCCCCTGGAAATCTATCTGTCTTATCGGTGTATCTGCTTCTCTTCATCAGAAACTCCAGGGATCCGCCGAGATACTGATGATACCAGTGCAGATAAAGAATATTGTTGCTTGTAGTGGTGTAATTACAGAACAACTGAACATTATCTCCTTCAATTACTGCTATTGCAGCCGGTGTCTGTGACACAGAATCTCCTCGACAATATCCTGCAAGAACCCAGAGCAATATTAAATGGAAGGCTGTCACTTCACTATGTTAATCCCCTAAATCGTAAACATGATTCTGAGAAATATATCGGCCAGTTAAATATGAGTGTTTGGATACGGTGAATAATGATGACATTTCTAATTGTGAATCCATTTATTCCTTATTTGTGTCGAGTGAACTATTCAATTAACTGTAATGCCCGCAGAAGATGTGAAACACAGAGTTTCGTACTTTATGAACCTACCTGTTAAAAGAGCCGCAGCTGTGAGGAATAAAAACAAAGTAGCAGATGACATGTTTGCAGAGAGCTGGCGGTGGATATTAGCAGAGTGGCTGAAGCTAACATTGTTTTGAAGAGGGGTAAAGTAACATCCGGGTCGCTGCTGATTGAGTCATTGTTGGCAGCATCATCAGATGGAATCCAATCAGCTTAAACTGTCTTTGTTTTCAATTCAACCAATCAGCTCACAGTTCGTTTTATTTCTGCTCAATGCAGATGGGGAGTAGGGCAGCGTTCAAATGCAACGTTTGGGCGGCACAGTGACTACTGATTAGTGCTGCTACCTGACCGCGCTGAGGTCCCAGGTTCGATCCCGGCCCTGGGTCTTTGTGCAGTTTGCACATTCTCCCCGTGTCTGCGTGGGTCACACAAGTCCAAAGATGTGTACGATCGGCGGATTGGCTACACTAAATTGCTCTTTAATTGGAAAAAAATTGAATACCCCACATTTTAAAGAAGCACAATGTTGCCAGGTTCATTCTGTCAGGCGGAAAACATGGATGTTGTTTGAGTTTCGGAACCGGGACCCCTAATTAAAAGAGGTACACTATGAAACTCTCCGCATCCAGGAGCCAGTGGCTCTTGAGGAGTTTGAATACAATAAAGATGAAAAGACGAATGCCGCATTTTAACCTGGAGCGGAACTGCCACAGCATCGAGCGTCACATCAAAGCATTAAGGGAAGTTTGTGATCAGTGGCAAGTTTGAGTTTCCCTCTTCCTACTTTTCTGGTATTTCTGTAGCTCGAGAAATGATAATTCCAATACAGGTCTATTCGTGTTGATAAAAGATGGCAATAGCGGTGGGAAAATCAGAGTCCATTTGCCTGCCAATCAGAACGCTCTTATCATGTCCCATTGATTTTTGGATTTCACTTAAATTATATTTTGTAAACATCCTGATCAGCGCACGACGAAAACTCCAATACAACATCTCTTGTCCAGCAATAACCACGATTTACTTCTAATTATGATTCATTTCAGCATAGCAGATTTCGGCTAATTGTTAGATTCAGGCTGGCAATTATCCATCTGATTGCGCAGATGTTGAAGGAACACATTCCCTCCCGGGATGGACAGAGGATGGGCAGCTCGACTTCGCAAACTGACAAAATACGAGATTGACCTACAGAGCATATTTCTTTTGATGCACTATTCCATAGAGTGAGCTCAGAAGAAAAGTTGAAACGAGATTTCTGGAGGCATCGAACCGGAAACAAATCCGACATATTCACCCTCTGGTCAATTGTAGCCCTTATTTGTGATTACACTTTATTTCTTTGCGCAAGGAAGGTTAAAGGCAGCAAAGTATCTCGACGGAAAAATACCAATGCTGCATACCCGGTTCCTAATTTCCTACTCCACTGTGTGCACTAAATCATCAATTATTCGACGATGATTTTTTTTCCAGGTCCCTTCTATAATGACCTTAAACACGTTCTTTGCGATTAGACTGCTCCGAAATATGTGGACGTTACATTTCCCGTGAATCACGGAGCATAGGAATCTTCATTAGAATATTTTAGATGTTGCTGCTCCGACAATAACCAGAGCAATTCCTCATGTTCTCTGATGATGATTGCCAGAACCGGATATGACGTTGATGGTGTCACTTTCTTTGCTCTATGCGTTCCAAGCTGAGACATTTCAGTCTGCTGCGCTGGGCCTCACAGCTTCTGTCACAGTGCTGGAGACGCTGATGCTCACATGGTGACGAGCTGACAGTGTGGATACGTGGGTTTGAGTAGGGTGATCATTATCGAGTAGGGCACAACATCGAGGGCTGAAGGGCCTGTTCTGTGCTGTACTGTTCTATGTTCTCTTCCAGGCGTTGGCGCTGATTCTGCGCACCAGGACAATCCGATTGTGACGGTGAGGGAAGGGGGATTGGGAATACTGAATTGCAGTTTTACAGCAGCTGATCAAAACCCTTACCTTTATTGGTATCGGAAACTTAAGTGCCGAATTTTTCCTCACTCCATTTAAATGTAAAACTCTCAGATTAATCAGCGTCTAGTTGAGTATCTTGGGCCAGGGGCTGGTTTAGCTCACAAGGCTAAATCGCTGGCTTTTAAAGCAGACCAGCAGCACGGTTCGATTCCTCCCCCGACAGGCGCCGGAATGAGGCGACTAGGGGCTTTTCACAGTAACTTCATTGAAGCCTACTCGTGACAATAAGCCATATCAATAGAAGCAATGAAAATAAGTTGATGAAAATAAACATGTGGTGAAGTGGGAAGAGTGATTTCACGGTGCAAAGTTGTTGACCGTACTGTAAAATCCGCAAGGCTGTACCGTGCCTATTCAGAGGATGAGGGGCTGTTCCTCGGCGTTGTGCTGAGCTACATGGGAACATTGCAGCAGGCCAAGATCGGACATGTAGACATGAGAGCAGGACAGTGAGTTCAAATAGCAAGCGACAGGAGAGTCTGCCGCCAGCTTGACAATGGAGTAAAGGTGTTTTGCAAAGCGGCATTTAGTCGGCATTTAGTCTCTCCAATGCAGAGTAGATGGCATTGCTATCAGCAAATGCAACAGGCCAGATTGAAGGATGTCTGAAAGTAATGTGTACTCAAAAGGACAGACACAAACAATACTGTAACTGACTTAGAGGAAATGCCAGAGACTTAACTGAACCAGCGTTGGGAAAGAAAAAACGGTCTTCCTGATGGAGAAACAGGAAAAGCCAGTGTGGGAATCCAGGCTCAAAGTTGATTTACAATTACCCCTCCTTTCTTCTACATGAACGGTATTTAGGCTGCAGCATTTTACACACCAAAACACAAAGAGGTCAAATATATGAAACACATAATTGTCAATTCTTATACTCAACTCAAGCATTGAATAACGAAACAAATATTGTGTGAAGTCGGTTGCTTTTTTCTGTAGGATTCCAGAATGCTGCATTAATAATAGAAGAGACCATTTCGCCGTTAGAGATTTGCTGAACAAATTCTTCAGTTCAATATAGGTTCTTCTACTGGCTTGTAAGTTTAGACATCTGTTTTAAAGAAACAGACGTGTTCTTGTAAGAAGTGACATGGCCTCTCAGCCGAACCATGCGAAGCTGCAACAAGACAGTTGAGTTGAAGGTGACACAGGTCCGTTGGAGTCTGCGATGCCAGCTGTTTCTGTAGTGTAGTGGTTATCACATTCTCTTTACACGCAAATGGTCACTGGTTCGAAACCGGGCAGAAACATCTGGTGTTTCCAGTTTAGTCTGTCGCAAAATATTACCTCAATCTCGTAACTGGTCTTCATCATCGAGGAATAACAAAAGCATATAACTGCTGTGGGCCAGTGGCGCAATGGATAACGCGTCTGACTACGAATCAGGAGATTCCAGGTTCGACTCCTGGCTGGCTCGCAGTTCCTAGTTTTGGCATCCCCTTTTGTTCAGTGGGTTGGACAGCTGGTTCCCGATGCAGAGCAAAGTGAGCAGGGCATCATCAATTCTCGTTTCAGCTGTGGTTACTTATGAAAGCCCTGCCCTCTCAATTTAACTTCAAGCAAAACATAACTTATCTCCAGTTCAGCAAAGTTCAATATATGATCCTTTGATGAGTTGAGACATCAGTTGTAAAGAAACGGCTTCTTCCAATAAGTTACATGGCTTCTCAGCGGAACCGTTAGAAGCTGCAACAATACATTGAAGTTCAACATTGCACAGGGCCACTGATTGCGATACTCCCAGCGGTTTCTGTAGTGTAGTGGTTATCACATTCGCCTAACACGCGCAAGGTCCCCGGTTCGAAACCGGGCAGAAACATCCCGCGCTTCTGATTTTGTGTGACGAATGTTTGCACTAAATACTTTTCTTCCTCAATCTTGCACGTTCGAGGAACATGAGTTTTGGTCTCGCATGAGATCTTAAATTTCCTGCAACAAAGTCAGAAATACTGAATATTCAAGACGCCGGGGGAAGAAAAGCCTTTACTATTTTGCCACAATTCGGATATCAGCAGTTTGTTCATCCACCACAGAATCTATCGGATGCAGATGAACATATTTAATCACCATTTCAAACATGTACGATAAAAGCAACTTACTGCGTTTGCGTCAATGGGAAAGAAATACAGAAAACACAGGACAGTCTCATGAGGTCTGACAGCCTCTGTGGAGAGAGATGGCAAGTGTCGTTTCGAGTCTGGGTGACTCTTTGTCGAAGCCGGACAACTGGATCTTTGGTCAGGTTTAAATTGGCGATGCGTGGGGGGAGAGCGACAGACGGCCAGCGATGGGTGGAGAATAACAAGAATGTGTTGGGCTGAAAGAAAAAGGGAATGTAAATGTTTCTAATCAGTGTTACGAACGGTGCTGATAGAGGCGATTAGAAGATTAGAATGTGTTAATGGGAGAGGACAATGAGGAACAAGGGGCGGATTTCCAAAGACGGATGCGATTGGCTAGGGGAATGGGGAGGGGGAGACAATGGGAGAGGAAGACATATCAATGGAAGCAATGAAAATAAGTTGATGGAAATAAACATGTGGTGAAGTGGGAAGAGTGATTTCACGGTGCGAAGTTGTTGACCGTACTGTAAAATCCGCAAGGCTGTACCGTGCCTATTCGGAGGTTGGGGGGCTGTTCCTGGGCGTTGTGCTGAGCTACATGGGAACATTGCAGCAGGCCAAGATCGGACATGTGGACATGAGAGCAGGACAGTGAGTTCAAATAGCAAGCGACAGGAGAGTCTACCACCAGCTTGTCGATGGAGCGAAGGTGTTTTGCAAAGCGGTCACCCAGTCGGCATGTAGTCTCTCCAATGCAGATTAGATGGTATTGGGATTAGTAAATGCAGCGGGCCAGATTGAAGGATGTCTGAAAGTAATGTGTACTCAAAAGGACAGACACAAACGATACTGTAACTGACTTAGAGGAAATGCCAGAGACTTAACTGAACCAGCTTTGGGAAAGAAAAAAACGGTCTTCCTGATGGAGAAACAGGAAAAGCCAGTGTGGGAATCCAGGCTCAAAGTTGATTTACAATTACCCCTCCTTTCTTCTACATGAAAGGTATTTAGGCTGCAGCATTTTACACACCAAAACACAAAGAGGTCAAATATAAGAAACACATAATTGTCAATTCTTAAACTCATCTCAAGCATTGAATAACGGAACAAATATTGTGTAAAGTCGGTTGCTTTTTTCTGTAGGATTCCAGAATGCTGCATTAATAATAGAAGAGAGCATTTCGCCGTTAGAGATTTTCTGAACAAATTCTTCAGTTCAATATAGGTTCTTCTACTGGCTTGTAAGTTTAGATATCTGTTTTAAAGAAATAGACGTGTTCTTGTAAGAAGTGACATGGCCTCTCAGCCGAACCATGCGAAGCTGCAACAAGGCAGTTGAGTTGAGGGTGACACAGGTCCGTTGGAGTCTGTGCTGCCAGCTGTTTCTGTAGTGTAGTGGTTATCACATTCGCTTGACACGCGAATGGTCCCCGGTTCGAAACCGGGCAGAAACATCTGGTGCTTCCAGTTTAGTCTATCGCAAAATATTACCTCAATTCACGTAACTGGTCTTCATCATCGAGGAATAGCAAAAGCCTATAACTGCTGTGGGCCAGTGGCGCAATGGATAACGCGTCTGACTACGAATCAGGAGATTGCAGGTTCGACCCCTGGCTGGCTCGCAGTTCCTAGTTTTGGCGTCCCCTTTAGTTCAGTGGGTTGGACAGCTGGTTCCCGATGCAAAGCACAATGAGCAGGGCATCATCAATTCTCGTTTCAGCTGTGGTTACTTATGAAAGCCCTGCCCTCTCAATTTAACTTCAAGCAAAACACAACTTATCTCCAGTTCAGCAAAGTTCAATATCTGATCCTTTGATGAGTTGAGACATCAGTTTTAAAGAAACGGCTTCTTCCAATAAGTTCCATGGCCTCTCAGCGGAACCGTTAGAAGCTGCAACAGTACATTGAGGTTCAACATTGCACAGTGCCACTGATTGTTCCTCGCACGTTCGAGGAACATGAGTTTTGGTCTCGCATGAGATCTTAAATTTCCTGCAACAAAGTCAGAAATACTGAATATTCAAGACGCCGGGGGAAGAAAAGCCGTTACTATTTTGCCACAATTCGGATATCAGCAGTTTGTTCATCGACCACAGAATCTATCGGATGCAGATGAACATATTTAATCACCATTTCAAACATGTCTAAATGTACGATAAAATCAACTTACTGCGTTTGCGTCAATGGGAAACAAAAACAGAAAACACAGGACAGTCTCAGCAGGTCTGACAGCCTCTGTGGAGAGAGATGGCAAGTGTTGTTTCGAGTCTGGGTGACTCTTTGTCGAAGCCGGACAACTGGATCTTTGGTCAGGTTTAGATTGGCGGTGCGTGGGGGGAGAGCGACAGACGGCCAGCGATGGGTGGAGAATAACAAGAATGTGTTGGGCTGAAAGAAAAAGGGAATGTAAATGTTTCTAATCAGTGTTAAGAACTGTGCTGGTAGAGGCGATTAGAAGATTAGAATGTGTTAATGGCAGAGGACAATGAGGAACAAGGGGCGGATTTCCCAAGAGACATGCGATTGGCTAGGGGAATGGGGAGGGGGAGACAATGGGAGAGGAAGACATATCAATGGAAGCAATGAAAATAAGTTGATGGAAATAAACATGTGGTGAAGTGGGAAGAGTGATTTCACGGTGCGAAGTTGTTGACCGTACTGTAAAATCCGCAAGGCTGTACCGTGCCTATTCGGAGGATGGGGGCTGTTCCTGGGCGTTGTGCTGAGCTACATGGGAACATTGCAGCAGGCCAAGATCGGACATGTGGACATGAGAGCAGGACAGTGAGATGAAATAGCAAGCGACAGGAGAGTCTGCCACCAGTTTGGCGATGGAGCGAAGGTGTTTTGCAAAGCGGTCACCCAGTCAGCATTTAGTCTCTCCAATGCAGAGCAGATGGCGTTGGGATCAGCAAATGCAACAGGCCAGATTGATGGATGTCTGAAAGTAATGTGTACTCAAAAGGACAGACACAAACGATACTGTAACTGACTTAGAGGAAATGCCAGAGACTTAACTGAATCAGCTTTGGGAAAGAAAAAACGGTCTTCCTGATGGAGAAACAGGAAAAGCCAGTGTGGGAATCCAGGGTCAAAGTTGATTTACAATTACCCCTCCTTTCCTCTACATGAACGGTATTTAGGCTGCAGCATTTTACACACCAAAACACAATGAGGTCAAATATAAGAAACACATAATTGTCAATTCTTATACTCAACTCAAGCATTGAATAACGAAACAAATATTGTGTGAAGTCGGTTGCTTTTTTCTGTAGGATTCCAGAATGCTGCATTAATAATAGAAGAGACCATTTCGCCGTTAGAGATTTGCTGAACAAATTCTTCAGTTCAATATAGGTTCTTCTACTGGCTTGTAAGTTTAGACATCTGTTTTAAAGAAATAGACGTGTTCTTGTAAGAAGTGACATGGCCTCTCAGCCGAACCATGCGAAGCTGCAACAAGGCAGTTGAGTTGAAGGTGACACAGGTCCGTTGGAGTCTGCGCTGCCAGCTGTTTCTGTAGTGTAGTGGTTATCACATTCGCTTTACACGCGAATGGTCCCCGGTTCAAAACCGGGCAGAAACATCTGGTGCTTCCAGTTTAGTCTGTCTCAAAATATTACCTCAATCTCGTAACTGGTCTTCATCATCGAGGAATAGCAAAAGGCAATAACTGCTGTGGGCCAGTGGCGCAATGGATAACGCGTCTGACTACGAATCAGGAGATTCCAGGTTCGACTCCTGGCTGGCTCGCAGTTCCTAGTTTTGGCGTCCCCTTTAGTTCAGTGGGTTGGACAGCTGGTTCCCGATGCAGAGCAAAGTGAGCAGGGCATCATCAATTCTCGTTTCAGCTGTGGTTACTTATGAAAGCCCTGCCCTCTCAATTTAACTTCAAACAAAACATAACTTATCTCCAGTTCAGCAAAGTTTAATATCTGATCCTTTGATAAGTTGAGACATCAGTTTTAAAGAAACGGCTTCTTCCAATAAGTTACATGGCCTCTCAGCTGAACCGTTAGAAGCTGCCACAATACATTGAGGTTCAATATTGCACAGGGCCACTGATTGTGATACTCCCAGTAGTTTCTGTAGTGCAGTGATTATCTCATTTGCCTAACACGCGAAAGGTCCCCGGTTCAAAACCAGGCAGAAACATCGCGTGCTTCTCATTTTGTGTGACGAATGTTTGCACAAAATACCTTTCTTCCTCAATCTCGCACGTTCGAGGAACATGAGATTTGGTCTCGCATGAGATATTAAAATTCCTGCAACAAAGTCAGAAATGCGGAATATTCAAGACGCCAGGGGAAGAAAGTCGATCTAACATCTGGATTGGATTGGATTGGATTTGTTTATTGTCACATGTACCGAGGTACAGTGTAAAGTATTTTTCTGCAAGCAGCTCAACAGATCATTCAGTACATGGGAAGAAAAGGGAATTAAACAGAATTCAAGAAAATACATGAGAATACATAATTGGGCAACACAAGGTACACAATGTATAAGCACCGGCATCGGGTGAAGCATACAGGGTGTAGTGTTAATGAGGTCAGTCAATAAGAAGGTC
Source organism: Scyliorhinus canicula (assembly GCF_902713615.1). Taxonomy (NCBI): domain Eukaryota; kingdom Metazoa; phylum Chordata; class Chondrichthyes; order Carcharhiniformes; family Scyliorhinidae; genus Scyliorhinus; species Scyliorhinus canicula. The sequence goes on from NW_024055427.1 coordinate 246,548, forward strand.
ATTTAGGAGTCTGGTGACAGTGGGGAAGAAGCTGTTTTTGAGTCTGTTCGTGCGTGTTCTCAGACTTCTGAATCTCCTGCCCGATGGAAGAAGTTGAAAAAGTGAGTAAGCCGGGTGGGAGGGATCCTTGATTATGCTGCCCGCTTTCCCCCGGCAGCGGGAGGTGTAGATGGAGTCCATGGATGGGAGGTAGGTTTGTGTGATGGACTGGGCGGTATTCACGACTCTCTGAAGTTCCTTGCGGTCCTGGGCCGAGCAGTTGCCATACCAGGCTGTGATGCAGCCCGATAGGATGCTCTCTATAGTGCATCTGTAAAAGTTGGTAAGGGTTAATGTGGACATGCCGAATTTCTTTAGTTTCCTGAGGAAGTATAGGCGCTGTTGTGCTTTCTTGGTGATAGCGTCGACGTGAGTGGACCAGGATAGATTTTTGGTGATGTGCACCCCTAGGAATTTGAAACTGCTCACCATCTCCACCTCGGCCCCGTTGATGCTGACTGGGGTTTGTACAGTACTTTGCTTCCTGAAGTCGATGACCAGCGCTTTAGTTTTGCTGGCATTGAGGGAGAGATTGTTGTCGTTACACCACTCCACTAGGTTCTCTATCTCCCTCCTGTATTCGGACTTGTCGTTATTCGAGATCCGGCCCACTATGGTCGTATCGTCAGCAAACTTGGAGATGGAGTTGGAACCAAGTTTTGCCACGCAGTCGTGTGTGTACAGGGAGTAGAGTAGGGGGCTAAGCACACAGCCTTGCGGGGCACTGGTATTGAGGACTATTGTGAAGGAGGTGTTGGTGTTCATTCTTACTGACTGTGGTCTGTTGGTGAGAAAGTCAAGGATCAGAGTGGAGAGCCAAGTCCTAGGTTTTGGAGCTTTGATATGAGCTTGGCTGGGATTATGGTGTTGAAGGCGGAGCTGTAGTCAATAAATAGGAGTCTGATGTAGGAGTCCTTGTTTTCGAGATGCTCTAGGGATGAGTGTAGGGCCAGGGAAATGGCGTCTGATGTGGACTGGTTGCGACGGTATGCGAATTGAAGTGGGTCAAGGCGTTCCGGGAGTATGGAGGTGATGCACTTCATGATCAGCCTCTCGAAGCACTTCATTACAACTGACGTCAGGGCCACCGGGCGGTAGTCATTGAGGCATGTTGCCTGGTTCTTCTTTGGTACCGGTATGATGGTGGTCTTCTTGATGCAGGTGGGGACCTCGGACTGGAGTAGGGATAGGTTAAAGATGTCTGTGAATACCTCTGCCAGCTGGTATGCGCAGGCTCTGAGTGCACGACCAGGGATCCTGTCCAGGCCCATCGCCTTCCGTGGGTTCACTTTCAGGAAGGCCGATCTGACTTCGGAAACTGTGGTGGTGGGTGAATTATGGGCTGCTGGGGCACTCGACCGCGGATTGTTGGTTACCTGCTCTAACCGAGCATAGAATGCATTAAGTTCATCGGGGAGGAGTGCGCTGCTGCCAGAGATACTGCTTGGCTTCGCTTTGTAGCCCGTTATGTTGTTTAGTCCTTGCCACAACCGCCGAGAGTCTGTCTGTGACTCTAGCATCTGAAATGAAAATGAAAATCGCCTATTGTCACGAGTACGCTTCAATGAAGTCACTGTGAAAAGCCCCTAGTCGCCACATTCCGGCGCCTGTCCGGGGAGGCTGGTACGGGAATCGAACCGTGCTGCTGGCCTGCTTGGTCTGCTTTAAAAGCCAGCGATTTTAGCTCGGTGAGCTAAACCAGCCCCTGCGGAGAAAGCGGAAAATACTGGAACAACTCAGGGAGTCAGGCGGCATTTGTCGAAAGGACAATAAAGCTCGTCTTTCAGTCTTTCACCATCACCTTTCATTAAAACCGGGACAGGTTAGAAATGTAGGGCGTCTTAACCAAGTGAAATCCCGGAGGGAGCAAACAGAACAACAGGAAAGGGCTCTAATAGGGGGCAAGTCAAGAGAGATTAAATGAGAAGAGGCCTTGGGTTCCTGGCCACAAGGGGAGGTTCGCATCAAATCAGAGAATGATTACACCACAGATTGAGGCCATTCCGCCCGCCGTGTCTGTGCCAGCTCTCTGTCAGATCAATGGAAGCAACAAATGTCTGTTGAGCTTCTTTGGAACAATTCAAAGTCCGACGTCCGGGAGGTCAGCGTTAAGACCTAGTTCTCCAGTCAGTTCAATTCTCCACTTGGGCTCTGTGGATTAGAAGGGTCACGTCCCTGTGGTTAACACAGGAAAAAGGGACAGTTTAGTGGCTCATGTGAGACGAAATCTCATAGTCCTGGAACACACGAGATTCCGGCAACATTCAAGAAACTGAATTATTTTGTGCCCAATAATTGTGCAAACTTTTCTCACACGAAATGCTCAATATTTCTGCCCGGTTTCGAATCGGGAATCCTCACTCGCACACACAGAGGGGAAGATGTCATTTTAACCTGCACTTTCGCGTGTGAAGCGAATGTGATAACCACTACACTACAGAAACCGCTGACAATCAATGGACGTGCGGAATGTACAACCTCACTGTGTTGCTGCAGAGTCTGATGGTCTGTTTGAGAGGCCAGGTCCCTTGTTGCAGACGACAGCTGTTTCTTAAATTAACAGATGTCTCAACATATAAAGCCGTGAGATGTAGAAATTATATCGAAATTAACATAAATTATATTTTGCTTAATGTCGGTCTTAAATTTGTGCTCTTTGGTCTCGTTTAGGGATTTTCAAGCAATGCCTATGGGAGTGGGCGTGGGATTAAATCCAGGACAGGCTCTTTACTGCAGGTCAGAGATTATGAATTGTTTGCGATGCTGACGGCGGGGTTGATTTACATTGGCCCCCTCTGAAAAAGATTTCTCAGGCCTCGGGATGTTTACGTCGTTTCTCTCCCCACAGATGATCCTCGAGAGAGAGAGACAGTGTCTGAGCTGGAGTGCGTTTGGATAAAATTGATGCTCCAGATCTGTGTTAACCACAGGGACGTGACCCATCTAATCCACAGAGCCAAAGTGCAGAATTGAACTGACTGGAGAGCTGGATCTTAACGCTGACCTCCCGGACCTCGGCGTCCTGAAATGTTCCAAAGAAGCTCAACAGCCACTCGAGGAACTGCAGCGCATCTTTCCACTGTGCTCAATACAGCTTTCACACTCAGTGTGTGTTCAGTAGTTTCACACTGTAAATGCTGCACCCATTTTGTGTGTCCTTCCATCGCAGATTTGGGATTCAATCTTGTTTCCACTTGTTCTTTGTGTCCGGGCGGAAGTTATTGATCAATCTGCCATCGATAGCTCCTCCAGACATATCATTTGTTTCTTTGTTTCTTCCATTACGCTAACAGAGAGCTGGCACAGACACGGCGGCCGGAATGGCCTCAAACTGTGGTGTCATTATTCTCTCATTTGATTCTAACCTAACTCTGTGGCAAGGGACCCAAGGCCTCTTCTCATTTATTCTCTACTGACTTGCCCCCCATTAGAGCCCTTTCCTGTTGTTCTGTTATCTCCCTCCGGTAATTCACTTGGTTAAGACGTAGCACATTTCTAACCTGTCCCGGTTTTAATGAAAGGTGATGGTGAAAGACGAACTTTGTTGTCCTGTCGACAAATGCCTGCCTGACTACCTGAGATGTTGCAGTACTTTTGGCGTTCTCCGCAGATGTTAGATTGATTTCGATGGCAATGACAGTATTCTGACCACTTGATGCGCCATCAGCACCTTTTATAGCCTTGATTAGCCTCATTTACATTCCCTTTTCTTTCTGCCCGAGATATTTTTGTCATTTCCCACCTATTGCTAGCCCTCTATCGTGGCCCAATACAGCACACCACCACCCCCACCCACCACCCACAATCGTCTGAATCTCCAGTTCCAGTTCTCCAGCATTGACAAAGAGTCCACTTGACTGGAACGACAGCTGCCATTTCGCTCCCCAGAGGCTGTCAGACCTGCTGAGATTATCCAGTATTTTCTGTTTTTGTTTCCGTTTGAAGCATCCGCAGTAAGTTGCATTTGTCACACATTTAGACGTGTTTGAGATGGTGATTAAATATGTTCATTTGTAAATCGCTGAAATTCTGTTGTGGATGAACTAGCTGCTAATATCCGAGCTTTGCCAAGATATGAAAATTCTTCACATCTCATTGCCTGCCGAAAATTAGTGCTTGGGCCTTAATGTTCAATTCAGTTTAGTGGTTCATGTGAGACGAAATCTCATAGTCCTGGAACACACGAGATTCCGGCAACATTCAGGAACAGAATTATTTTGTGCCCAATAATTGTGCAAACTTTTCTCACACGAAATGCTAAATGTTCGTTGTTCCTGCCCGGTTTCGAACCGGGGACCTTTCGCGCGCGTGTGAGGCAAATGTGATAGCCACTACACTACAGAAACCGCTGGCAATCAATGGACGTGCGGAATGTACAACCTCACTGTGTTGCTGCAGATTCTGATGGTCCAGGACAGGCTCTTTACTACAGGTCAGAGATTACGAATTGTTTGCGATGCTGACGGCGGGGTTGATTTACATTCGCCCACTCTGAAAAAGATTTCTCAGGACTCGGAATGTTTACGTCGTTTCTCTCCCCACAGATGATGCTCGAGAGAGAGAGAGAGACAGTGTCTGAGCTGGAGTGCGTTTGGATAAAATTGATGCTCCAGATCTGTGTTAACCACAGGGACGTGACCCATCTAATCCACAGAGGCAAAGTGGAGAATTGAACTGACTGGAGAGCTGGATCTTAACGCTGACCTCCCGGACCTCGGCGTCGTGAAATGTTACAAAGAAGCTCAACAGCCACTCGAGGAACTGCAGCGCATCTTTCCACTGGGCTCAATACAGCTTTCACACTCAGTGTGTGTTCAGCAGTTTCACACTGTAAATGCTGCACCCATTTTGTGTGTCCTTCCATCGCAGATTTGGGTTTCAATCTTGTTTCCACTTGTTCTTTGTGTCCGGGCGGTAGTTGTTGATCAATCTGCCATCGATAGCTCCTCCAGACATATCTTGTGTTTCATTGTTTCTTCCATTGCGCTAACAGAGAGCTGGCACAGACACGGCGGCCGGAATGGCCTCATACTGTGGTGTCATTATTCTCTGATTTGATGCTAACCTAACTCTGTGGCCAGGGTCCCAAGGCCTCTTTTCATTTAATCTCTCCTGACTTGCCCCCCATTAGAGCCCTTTCCTGTTGTTCTGTTTCCTCCCTCCGGGAGTTCACTTGGTTAAGACGTACCACATTTCTAACCTGTCCCGGTTTTAATGAAAGGTGATGGTGAAAGACGAACTTTGTTGTCCTGTCGACAAATGCTGCCTGACTACCTGAGATGCTGCAGTACGTTTGGCGTTCTCCGCTGATGTTAGATTGATTTTCGATGGCAATGACAGTATGCTTTGATTCTTTTTGCGGGGCTCGTTGGTCTAGGGGTATGATTCTCGCTTTGGGAGTCTCGCTATCGGAATTTGCGAGAGGTCCCGGGTTCAAATCCCGGACGAGCACTTCGATGAGGTTTCCCGTTGGTCAAACCGCGCGTTTTCTTCATTTCTTTGCGGCGAAGACAGCGGGATTCATTCACATTGTGTTTGCTTTGAGAAGCTGAGCTCAAACTGCATGGAACCAATACGTTCCCGAGAAGTTTGTCTATGTGTGGGCATTCACATTTCTATTGACTAATTCTGGTGGACTCAGACAGCTCTTTGTTCCTTTAATTTTATCAGTTCAACAACTTCAGACTGTGAACTCTCACTTCCCCCTCCACCACATGTTTTTTCCATCAACTTATCATCCCTTCCATTGATATGTTTTACCCTCCGCATTGCTCACCTCCCTCCAGTCCATCCCATCCTACTTCAGCAATCTGATCCCTGTTTGTAATTGTTCTCTGACGCACTGCTTACCTTTGTTCTGCCATTAACACATTCTGACCGCTTGATGCGCCATCAGCACCTTTCATAGCCTTGATTAGCCTCATTTACATTCCCTTTTTCTTTCTGCCCGAGACATTTTCGTCATTTCCCACCTATTGCTAGCCCTCTATCGAGGCCCAATACAGCACTCCACCACCCCCACCCCCCCACCCACAATCGTCTGAATCTCCAGTTCCAGTTCTCCAGCTTTGACAAAGTGTCCACTTGACTGGAAACGACAGCTGCCATTTCGCTCCCCAGAGGCTGTCCGACCTGCTGAGATTATCCAGTATTTTCTGTTTTTGTTTCAGATTGAAGCATCCGCAGTAAGTTGCATTTTTCGTTCATTTAGACATGTTTGAGATGGCGAATAAATAGGTTCATCTGCATTTGTAAATCCCTGAAATTCTGTTGTGGGTAAGCTAGCTGCTAATATCCGAGCTGTGCCAAAATACGAAAATTATTTTATTCTCATAGCCTGTCGAAATTCCAGTGCTTGTGACTTAATTTTCAATTTATTTTAGTGGCTCATGTGAGACGAAATCTCATATTCCTCGAACAAAAAAGTTTCCGGCAATATGCAGAACCAGAATTATTTTGTGCAAACTTTTCGCATACGAAATGTTGGATGTTTCTGCCCGGTTTCGGGCCGGAGACCTGTCGCTTTTGAGACGATGTGATAACCACTACACTACAGAAACCGCTGGCAATCTTTCATAGAAATTACAGTGCAGAAGGAGGCCATTCGGCCCATCGAGTCTGCACCGGCTCCTGGAAAGAGCACCCTACCCAAGGTTAACACCTCTACCCTATAACCCAGTACTAAGGGAAATTTTGGACACTAAGGGAAATTTATCATGTCCAATCCACCTAACCTGCACATCTTTGGACTGTGGGGGGAAACCGGAGCACCCGGAGGAAACCCACGCACACACGGGGTGGATGTGCAGATTCCGCACAGACAGTGACCCAAGTCGGAATCGAGCCTGGGACCCTGGAGCTGTAAAGCGATTGTACTATCTACAAGGCTACCGTGCTGCCCAAATCAATGGACGTGTACAATGTACAGCGTCACTGTGTTGCTGCAGGTTCTGATGGTCTGCTTGAGAGACCAGGTCACTTGTTACAGACGACAGCTGTTTCTTAAAAAAAAAACAGATGTCTCAACATATAAAGCCATGTGATGTAGAAATTATATCGAAATTAACATAAGTTATATTTTGCTTCAGCTCGGTTTTAAATTTGTGCTCTATGTCTCGAGGTCTGGTTCTCGTTTAGGGATTTTCAATCAATGCCTATGGGAGTGGTCGTGGGTTTAAATCCAGGACAGGCTCTTTACTCCAGGTCAGAGATTATGAATTGTTTGCGATGCTGACGGCGGGGTTGATTTACTCTGGCCCACTCTGAAAAAGATTTCTCAGGACTCGGGATGTTTCCGTCGTTTCTTTCCCCACAGAACATGTTCGAGGGATACAGTGTCTGAGCTGGAGTGCGTTTGGATAGAATTGATGCTCCAGATCTGCGTTAACCACAGGGACGTGATCCATCTAATCCACAGAGCCAAAGTGGAGAATTGAACTGACTGGGGAGCTGGATCTTAACGCTGACCTCCCGGACCTCGGCGTCGTGAAATGTTCCAAAGAAGCTCAACAAACACTCGAGGAACAGCAGCGCATCTTTCCACTGGGCTCAATACAGCTTTCACACTCAGTGTGTGCTCAGCAGTTTCACACTGTAAATGCTGCACCCATTTTGTGTGTCCATACATCGCAGCTTTGGGTTCGAATCTTGTTTCCACTTGTTCTTTATGTCCGGGCGGTAGTTGTTGATCAATCTGCCATCGATAGCTTCTCCAGACATATCTTTTGTTTCTTTGTTTCTTCTACTGCACTAACAGGGAGCTGGCACAGACTCGGCGGCCTGAATGGCCTCATACTGTGGTGTCATTATTCTCTGATTTGATGCTAACCTCACCTTGTGGCCAGGGTATCCAAGGTCTTTTCTTATTTAATCTCTCCTGACTTGCCCCCTATCAGAATCCTTTCCTGTTGTTCTGTTTCCTCCCTCCGGGATTTCTCTTGGTCAAGGCGTCCTACATTTCTAACCTGTCCCGGTTTGAATGAAAGGTGATGGTGAAAGACGAGCTTTGTTGGCCTGTCGACAAATGCCGTCTGACTCCCTGAGTTGTTCCAGTATTTTCCGCTTTCTCTTTTCTGGTACCAGAAACTCTTTTCTGGTACATTCAGTATCCCGGGAATCCTCCGAGGAATGTAATGAGAATCTATAGTCAGGGCAGTTCGGGTAAGTCTCCAGATTTCCAGGCCAGGTTCTCGGCAGCTTTGCACAAAGAAAACCAAACGGTTCCTTTAAATATCGCCGTGGCTGATCTCTCCGACAGTGCCGTGTATTTCTGCGCCATGGAGCCCACACTGCTGCAGAGATATAGCGGGTCCCGTCCCAAACACTCACACTGGGAGTCCCAGCCATTTCTCGGCAGAGGGCGCTCTATGTTGCCTAGGGACCATTGTAAATAATGATATGCTGCCTAGGGACCACTGCAAATAATGATCTACTGCCTAGGGACCACGGTAAATAATGATATGTTGCCTGGGGGCCACTGTAAATAATGATATGCTGTCGAGGGACCACAGTAAATAATGATATGTTGCCTAGGGACCACTGTAAATAATGATATGCTGCCGAGGGACCACTGTAAATAATGATATGGTGCCCAGAGACCACTGCAAATAATGATCTACTGCCAAAGGATCAATGTGATTAATGATATATTGCCCAGGGTCCTCTGTAAATAATGATATGTTGCCTAGGGACCATTGTAAATAATGATATGCTGCCTAGGGACCACAGTAAATAATGATATGCTGCCTAGGGACCACGGTAAATAATGATATGTTGCCTAGGGACCACTGTAAATAATGATTTACGACTGAGGGTCCACTGTGAATAATGATATACTGCACAGGGACAATTGTAAATAATGATATGCTACCAGGGTCACTGTAAGTAATGGTATACTACCCAGGGACCACTGTGAATATTTATATATTGCCCAGGGACCACTGTAAATTATGATTTACCACCCAGGGACCAGTGTAAATAATTACATACCGCCCAGGAACGTCTGTAAATAATTATATTCTACAGAGGGGCAACATTAAATAAGGATATTCTACCCAGGGACCACGGTAAATAACGAGATACTACAAAGGGACCAGTGTAAATAATGATATTCTAACCAGGGATCACTGTAAATAATGATATACTGCCCAGGGATCACTGTAAAGAACGACATACTGCCCAGGGATCACTGTAAATAATGATATTCTAACCAGGGACCGCGGTTAATAATGATATTCTACCCAGGGATCACTGTAAATAATGATATTCTACCTGAGGAGGATATTATTATTTACAGTGGTCCCTGGGTTGAATATTATTATTCTAAGTGGTCCCTCGGCAGAATATCATTATTTCCCGTACTACGAGGGTGGAGTCATTATTTACAGGTGTCCCTGGACACTATATCATTATTTACAATGGTATCTGGGTAGTATATCATTATTTACAATGGACCGTGGGTAGCATGTCATTATTTACAGTGGTCCCTGGGCAGTATATCATTATGTACCGTGGTTCCCGTGTGGTATAAAACATTATTTACAGTTGTCACTGGGTAGTATATCTTTATATGTTGTGGTCTCTGGGAAGTATTCATTTTTTTCAGAGGTCCATTTGCAGTACATAATTATTTACAACGGCCCCAGAGTGGAATTTCACTGTTCACAATTGTCCCTGGCCAGTATATCATTATTTACAGTGGTATCTGGATTGTGTATCATTACTTACAGTGGTCACTGGATTGTGTATCATTATATACAGTGGTCCCTGGGCAGTATATCATTATATACAATGGTCCCGTGTCATATATCATGATTTAATTTTGTTTAATTTCGTTTGATTTCGTTATTTCCTGGGGCCCTGGATTAGATATTTTATTTACAGTCGTCACTGTGTAGTACATCATTATATACAGCGGCCCAGCGTGTAGGTTCGTTATTTACAGAGGTCTCTGGATAGTATATCCTTATTTAGAGTGGTCCCTGGCCAGTATATCATTATTTCGAGTGGTCCCTGGGTAAAATGTCATTCTTTACACTGGCCCCTGTATAGTACATCATTATTTACAACGGTCCCCGCGTGTAATTTCATTATTTACAGTGGTCCCTGGGTAAAATGTCATTCTTTACATTGGCCCCTGTATAGTACATCATTATTTACAACGGTCCCAGCGTGTAATTTCATTATTTACAGTGGTCCCTGGGTAGTACATCATTATTTATAGTGGTCCCTGTGTAGTATATCATTATTTACAGTGGTCCCTGGGTAGAGTATCATTATTTCCAGTGGTCCCTGTGTAGTATATCATTATTTCCAGTGGTCCCTGGCTACTATTCTATTATTTCAGTGGTCCCTGGGCAGTATGCCATTATTTACAGCGGCCCAGTTGTAGTACATCATTATCTTCAACGGTCCGAGCGTGTGATTTTGTTATTTACAGTGGTCCTGGATAGTACATCATTATTTCTAGTGGTCCCTGCTTAGTATATCATTATTTACAGAGGTCCCTGGGTAGTATATCATTATTTTCCGTGGTCTCTGGGCAATATATCATTATTTACAGTTGTTCCTGTGAAGTTCATCATTATTTACCAAGGTCCTAGGGTGGAATTTCATTATTAACAATGGTCCCTGGAAACTATGTTATCATTTACAGTGGTCACTGGGTGATATATCTTTATTTACAGTGTTGCCTGTGTAGTATGCCATTATTTACAGTGGCCCTCGGTAGTATATCATTAGTACAGTGGTCCCTGGGTAGAATATCATTATTTACTGTGGTCCATGGTCAGTATGTCATTATTTGCAGTGCGTCGCACATCACTATTTACAGCGGTTACTCTTTAACCTGTGATTATCCCTCTCTCTGGATCTGTAATGATTTGATTACCTGCAAATGCTCGCATTCCAAGCATTGTCCGGCATCTCTGACTTTGTCTATATAAATGTTTCTGGATGATACCTCACCATTCACCTGAGGAAGGAGCTGCGCTCCGAAAGCTCGTGTTTGAAACAAACCTGTTGGACTTTAACCTGGTTTTGTAAGACTTCTTACTGTGCTCACCCCAGTCCAACGCCGGCATCTCCACATCACAATATGATAGAGTTTACCCTGCAGTTTGAGAGGGAGAAGCTGGAGTCAGATGTAACTTAAGCTGACTCATTACTTCACAACATCAACTTCATTGTAAGTTCCAATCTGTCTGACCCTGGGCGCTGCCTGTGCTTTTCATATTGAAAACATCTCTGTTGCACCCAATCAAAACAGACGCACATTTCATAATCAGAGGGAAGTCTATCTTTTTTGAGGTTGCATTGCAATTATTGTTAAAAGCGGCTGTGCCACGTGTTTGCTTTCTGGCCTCTCACTGGGGAAAGACAAGTTCTATTCCAGCTCTGCACAATAACTGACCTATCACACTGTCAATTATTCACAACTTAAATAGCGGAATACTGCATGAAGGATATTTACTTCATCCAGTATCTGATTTTATAATTTAGGATCAAGTGTGTTTACTCAGCAAATTTATTAATCCGTATTGTGTTTTCCACATGATACCCAGTTCCCCATATCTCCAAGCACACTCCCTCACACTCTATCGCTCCCTTCCATTCTCTCCCTCTCTCACACACTCTCTATCTCTCACATATTCTCCCTCGCTCACACTCTCTCCCTCGCTCACACTCTCCCTCTCACACACACTCTCTCCCTCTCTCTCTCTCACACCCTCCCTCCCTCTCACACACTCTCTCTCTCAAACACAGTCTCCCTCTCTCGCGCACTCTCTCCCCCTCTCACACTCCCTCTCGCGCACTCTCTCTCACTCTAATCCTCTCTCGCACTCTCTCCCCATTTTGCACTCGCTCTCTCTCTTGTGCTCTCTCCCTCTCTCACCCTCCCTCTGTCTCTCCCTGCATGCCTCGCTCCCTCACACACTCTTTCCCTCCTTCACACTTTATCTCACACTCTTTCCCTCTCTCACACTTTACCTCTGTCGCACTCTTTACTTCTCTCCCACTTTCTCTCACACTCTTTCCCTCTCTCACACTTTTTCCCTCTCTCATTCTCTCACACTCTTTCCCTCTCTCACACGTTCTCTCACACTCTTTCCCTCTCCCACTCCCTCAGTCACTCACTCGCTCTCTCCTTTCCTTATGTCTGATATTATGTTAATATTTTATACACCATCCTTCTCACACAATCTGCCTCCATCATCCACTCACCCACTCGGTCTCCACTCTCTGCTTCCCTTTCTCTCAGACAATCTACCTCCTTCTCTCGTTTTATTCTTTATTTCTCCCACCCTCTTTCTCTCCCATTCTATCTCCTCCCACCCTCTTTCTCTCTCACCCTGTCTTCTTGCAGCACATCGCACAGACTAGTTCTCTCTTCCTCCACATCTCACCCCGCCTCTCTCCCAGTTTAAGTGAATGAAATTAATGAAAATCGCTTATTGTCACAAGTAGGCTTCAGTGAAGTTACTGTGAAAAGCCCCCACTCGCCACATTCCGGCGCCTGTTCAGGGAGGCTGGTTCGGGAATCGAACCGTGCTGTTGGCCTGTCTTGGTCTGCTTTAAAAGCCAGCAATTTAGCACTGTGTGCTAAACCAGCCCCTAATGAAATGAAAATCGCTTATTGCCACGAGTAGGTTTCAATGAAGTTACTGTGAAAAGCCCCTAGTCGCCACATTCCGGCACCTGTCCGGGGAGGCTGGTACGGGAATGGAACCGAGCTGGTGGCCTGCTTGGTCTGCTTTCAAAGCCAGGAATTTAGCCCAGTGAGCTAAACCAGCAGTCTGGCCAGTCTGCCTATCAGATGGACGGCCGGTATCAGTTAGAGAAGGGGTACAGTATTAGTTTTCACAGCTGTATATGTTTTAATGCTGCTCTCTGAGGTGCTGAGTTTGAATGTGCTGCAGCCTCTGAGTTTTCTGAGGTTCCAATAGTTCTAAAGATTTTCTTAGTTTGAGGGTCTGAATCAGATTTAGATATGGGATCACATACTTTGCGCTTAAAACAGTTCCAGATTTTGGAGACATTGAAATTTGCTACTGAGGCTCAGACAGAACGTACTGATATCAAATCAAGGAATGGTCACAGATAGAGGCAGCTACATCCCAGAGTGCAGTGAAACCACCCAGAGGAACACACTGCCAATTGGAACTGAATCACTGAATGGTCACAGATAGAGGCAGCTACATCCCAGAGTGCAGTGGACCCACCCAGAGAAACACACTGACAATTGGAACTGAATCACCGAATGGTCACAGTTACAGAGGCAGCGACACCCCAGGGTGCAGTGGACCCACCCAGAGAAACACGCTGATAATTGCAACTGAATCACTGAATGGTCAGTTACAGAGGCAGCGACACCCCAGAATGCAGTGGACCCACCCAGAGACCCACTGACAATTGGAACTGAATCACTGAATGGCCACAGTTACAGAGACAGCTAAACCCCAGGGTGCAGTGGAACCAACCAGAGAAACACACTAACAATTGGAACTGAATCACTGAATGGTCACAGTTACAGAGACAGCTACACCACAGAGTGCAGTGGGCCCACCCAGAGAAACACGCTGACAATTGGAACTGAATCACTGAATGGTCACAGATAGAGGCAGCTACACCCCAGAGTGCAGTGGACCCACCCAGAGAAACACACTGACAATTGCAACTGAATCACTGAATGGTCAGAGTTACAGAGGCAGCTACACCCCAGAGTGCAGTGGACCCACCCAGAGAAACACTGACAATTGCAACTGAATTGCTATTAGAATAGATAGCAACAATTGCTATTAGAATAGATGGCATTGAGGTGCGTAGGGAAGAAGTGTTGGCAATTCTGGACAAGGTGAAAATAGATAAGTCCCCGGGGCCGGATGGGATTTATCCTAGGATTCTCTGGGAAGCCAGGGAAGAGATTGCTGAGCCTTTGGCTTTGATTTTTAGGTCATCATTGGCTACAGGAATAGTGCCAGAGGACTGGAGGATAGCAAATGTGGTCCCTTTGTTCAAGAAGGGGAGTAGAGATAACCCCGGTAACTATAGGCCGGTGAGCCTAACGTCTGTGGTGGGTAAAGTCTTGGAGAGGATTATAAAAGATACGATTTATAATCATCTAGATAGGAATAATATGATTAGGGACAGTCAGCATGGTTTTGTGAAGGGTAGGTCATGCCTCACAAACCTTATCGAGTTCTTTGAGAAGGTGACTGAACAGGTAGACGAGGGTAGAGCAGTTGATGTGGTGTATATGGATTTCAGTAAAGCGTTTGATAAGGTTCCCCACGGTCGGCTATTGCAAAAAATACGAAGGCTGGGGATTGAGGGTGATTTAGAGATGTGGATCAGAAATTGGCTAGTTGAAAGAAGACAGAGAGTGGTGGTTGATGGGAAATGTTCAGAATGGAGTTCAGTTACGAGTGGCGTACCACAAGGATCTGTTCTGGGGCCGTTGCTGTTTGTCATTTTTATAAATGACCTAGAGGAGGGCGCAGAAGGATGGGTGAGTAAATTTGCAGACGACACTAAAGTCGGTGGAGTTGTAGACAGTGCGGAAGGATGTTGCAGGTTACAGAGGGACATAGATAAGCTGCAGAGCTGGGCTGAGAGGTGGCAAATGGAGTTTAATGTGGAGAAGTGTGAGGTGATTCACTTTGGAAAGAATAACAGAAATGTGGAATATTTGGCTAATGGTAAAATTCTTGGCAGTGTGGATGAGCAGAGGGATCTCGGTGTCCATGTACATAGATCCCTGAAAGTTGCCACCCAGGTTGATAGGGTTGTGAAGAAGGCCTATGGTGTGTTGGCCTTTATTGGTAGAGGGATTGAGTTCCGGAGCCATGAGGTCATGTTGCAGTTGTACAAAACTCTAGTACGGCCGCATTTGGAGTATTGCGTACAGTTCTGGTCGCCTCATTATAGGAAGGACGTGGAAGCTTTGGAACGGGTGCAGAGGAGATTTACCAGGATGTTGCCTGGTATGGAGGGAAAATCTTATGAGGAAAGGCTGATGGACTTGAGGTTGTTTTCGTTAGAGAGAAGAAGGTTAAGAGGTGACTTAATAGAGGCATACAAAATGATCAGAGGGTTAGATAGGGTGGACAGCGAGAGCCTTCTCCCGCGGATGGAGGTGGCTAGCACGAGGGGACATAGCCTTAAATTGAGGGGTAATAGATATAGGACAGAGGTCAGAGGTGGGTTTTTTACGCAAAGAGTGGTGAGGCCGTGGAATGCCCTACCTGCAACAGTAGTGAACCCGCCAACATTGAGGGCATTTAAAAATTTATTGGATAAGCATATGGATGATAAGGGCATAGTGTAGGTTAGATGGCCTTTAGATTTTTTTCCATGTCGGTGCAACATCGAGGGCCGAAGGGCCTGTACTGCGCTGTATCGTTCTATGTTCTATGAATCACTGAATGGTCACAGTTACAGAGGCAGCTACATCCCAGAGTGCAGTGGAACCACCCAGAGAAACACATTGACAATTGGAACTGAATCACTGAATGGTCACAGTTACAGAGGCAGCTACACCCCAGAGTGCAGTGGAACCACCCAGAGAAACACACTGACAATTGGAACCGAATCACTGAATGGTCACAGTTACAGAGGCAGCTACATCCCAGAGTGCAGTGAAAGGACCCAGAGAAACACACTGACAATTGAAACTGAATCACTGAATGGTCACAGTGGTGTGAGGGTTATCACTGTAACAATCTGAGATCTAGAGATGGGACTGATGTTGTCTGAGTGGACAGCATCCTTTCTGTTAATGTTAGCTGAACAATGTGATCAACACAGTTCAGTGTTTGGAAAGTGGTCACTCACTCAAAAGAAAATATTTTATTTCACTGAACACAATATCGTAATCTGTTTGTTCATATATTTCTAATAATAACGTGTACGATTTCACAACCTCAATATCCCTGAGGTGGTTCTCCAGGGTATAAATTAAATGCTTTGGGAACATAGAACCTCAGAGACTGACGCCAGCACGAAAGGACACATCACTTCACACTGAAAATGCATGATCCAATTGATATTGCTGAGAAAATATTCTACACAATCGTTGCTATTGTCGGTGTTCCTGGTGACTATCACCATTGAACTTGTGTAAATCTGTGTGTGAGCGGCTCTCTGATTTGAAACTCTGAGTGAAAATTTTAAATCCTGATCTCGTGCTCACTGTTATACAGACACCTGATCAACTATATCATTGTCAAATGTCTTTAAGCGTGTCAATGGTTTGAATCCCTTCCATCAAATCACAATAAACCTCTGTTTGTTACTCACTGGATCTCTGACCGGTGAAGTTATTATATTGAGTGGCATCTTGTATAATGTTAGATTGGATCTCAGTGAAAGCAATTTCTCTGAAGGGAGGTTTAGGAGGAGAAAGAATTAAAGCACACTGATGTTTGGGTCACTAACCAGACTGGAATATCTAACAGCGGTGAACAAGGATTACTGGAAGTATCTCAGTGTAGAATTGTACTGAGTGTGGGTCTCTAACCAGAGTGGAATATCTGATCTAATTATCTCTCTATTACTGGGGCTATCTGTCCATGTGGAATTGTATTGTTTGTGGGTCAGTAACTGGACTGACATTAGTTGGTTCTATTTTAAAATGATGTATTTTATTGGTGAGTTGTCGCTCCATTCTGTGGAGTTCTCTCTGTGAGTTTTAACTTTGGAATAGGTTGAAAACAGGAAGAGTTTGAAAATGAAAATTGCTTATTGTCACGAGTAGGCTTCAATGAAGTCACTGTGAAAAGCCCCTAGTCGCCACATCCCGGCGCCTGTCCGGGGAGGCTGGTATGGGAATCGAACCGTGCTGCTGGCCTGCCTAGGTCTGCTTTAAAAGCCAGCGATTTAGCCCAGTGAGCTAAACCAGCTCCCAGTGAGCTGAACCAGCCCCTGGTGAGCTAAACCAGCCCCTGTTTGGCTGAGTTTTGAAGATGTTTGATATTTATTGAAAGAAGTGAAATGTCTCTATCTCTGTTTTCTATTGACCTACTCCAACAGGATCAAAGATGACCCACACTCCAATATTTCATAAAACCCACAACAGTGCAGTATTCCAATAGCTTTTGTGATTATTTTCTCATTTCTATTCATTCTGAAATGAACTCACATGTTTGATCAATTGTTGTGGATGTTTTTAAACTGTGTTTCTGCTTCACACGATTTGTGAATCTATTCACCTGAACCCAGAAACCCCTCCAGTCCATTCACACACTTGTTTTCCAAGGAGTGATTGCGGGACTTATTGTTCTGATCAAAATGCAGCAGCAGACACTGATCTGTCGGGAAATTAATTTCCCATTGAAATACCCACTTTGCAAATTCATAATTACTGATAATGTGTTCCTGTAATTAGTTGTATTCTTCCTCTGTATTCACTATCACTCTCAATTTGATTTTGTCTGTAAATTGTGTAATTATCGTTCTGCTTCCCGATTCCATACTGATGATGGGAATGGGGAAGGAGAGTGATCCCAGTGCTGATCCTTGTGGAACACCACTTCCCACCTTCCACCAATCAGCCTAAATCCCTTTAACACCTCTCCCTGTTTTGTGTGTGTGTCGCCAGCATGTGTCCATTCTGCTGCTGTGTCCCCGAACTCCACTGTCTCTGAGATTACTCATCAGTCTGTTATGTCGGATTTTACTGACGGCCTTTAGAACGTAAAATTGTTTAACATCTATTATACTACTCAGATCTATTATTTCTGATAGTTATTGCAATAATTGGATGAAATGTGTCAGGAATGATGTTGACTTTGGAATATGTGCCGACTATTTAGTAGACCCTGTGTTACTGGTTTTCTTTTAAGTCATACGACGAATTCCACTTTTCCTACTGTTGACATTGTGACTGGAAGATTTTATTATATTCTGTTCTAAATTCAAGAATAAGAGACCGACTTCTGCTTTTCAATTCTTTGGTCGTTATTCTGATGGTGATCAGTAAGTAGATAATATTGTCTCTGCTGTTTCTCACTGTCTATTTTATGAAAATTTGGTGCTGAAATCCATCTGCCTCCAGTAATCTCCCTCTACCTGGACCCCACCCTCTGGCCTCCTATCAGCTCTTGATCTTTTCATTGAGATCTGTCAGTGTGACATCGACCGTCTCAATTTCTCTGTGCCTCTCACCATCTGTATCCTGACTCACTCTAAACTTGCTCCAAACCTCTCTCTAATATCCAACCCTGACCTGGTGACCTGACCTACCCACAAGGGTGGTGCCATTATTGTCTGGTGTACTGACTCATTCCTCACAGAGACTGACCGTCAACTCTCAGGCCCATCCTGCTACCTCCTCCTGGACCAGCAGCACACCACCAAACATCATGATATTGTTCCCAGGACACTCACTGGCCTCATTGGCTCTGGATATCCTCTGACCACAGCCTCGGACATCATCGTCCCACAACCCCACACATCCTGCATCAACCTCCCGCTTCTACCTCCTTCCCAAAATCCACAAACAGGAAAGTCCCAGTAGACCCATTACTTCGGCCTGTCCCAGCCCCAGCAAGGTCATTTCTTCCTCTGTTAATTCCATCCGCTTAATCCTGTTCTGTCCTTTCCTAATGACATTGGTGGCACAGTGATGCAGTGGTTGGCACTGCTGCCTCACAGCACCAGGTTCCCCGAATCAATTCCTACCTTTGGTGACTGTCTGTGAAGAGACTGCAGTTTTCTCCCACAGTCCAAAGATGTGCAGGTTAGGTGGATTGGCCATGATAAATTGTGTTTAGTTTCCAATGTTGCACATTTTACTTGAGTGTATTACGCGTTTATTGGAGTGTATTAACACGCCTCCGTTTAAAGGCCGTGTGCTTAACACTGCTACAGCTCTGTGTGTGTATTTTCAGCTCGGAGTCGCCAGGTGCCGTATATAGACACTTCACAAGTATTTCAAGGTCAGGTTCAACGTAATAAAACTATACACCGATCAGTAAGTTCAAACGATCAATATTTATTATACAAATATAATAAATACGCATGCACACGCTAAAGACTAATACTTATTTCTACTATTAAACGACTAAATACTTATCTAAGTAGGAACTAGCAAGGTCAGGGGACAAGGCCTTTGTTCCTTTCTGGGCTGCACCTTCTGTTCACTAATAGCCGAATACTGTATAAGTAATGCCGGGTTCACGTAGCGAGCGTCGTTTTGGCACTTACTGAACGATGGCTGGTGCTCAACGGCTGGTGATGGGAGACAGGATCAACGGCTGGAGTCGGAGTCAGGATACAACAGCAGATCTGGGCCGGAGTCAAAACAGCAGTCCAAGCCGGAGCACAAAAACAGACAGAACCATGTGCGGGGTCTATCTTTATAGGGCCCCCAATGTCCGTGCCTTTTCGGGGCGGGCCTTTACCTGCCATGTATCGATTGGATCATTTCCCAATCGATGTCTTACAAATCCCCCAAACTGAGGGTCTCTTCTCGATGGGTGGGGCGGTCTCTAGGGTCTTTTGTGATGGATACTTCTGGTGCCGTTTCGTCTGGGCGTCCACTCAAAGTATCCATTCAAACCCAAATGTTGCTATTGTGTGTGCCCAGATCTGGATTGCCTCATTACTATGCAAAGCGTTTTGCTATTTACACCTTTGGTTGAGATCTTCCACCTGGCCATAAACCAGTTTTGCTACGTGCAGAATGCTAATTAGCCTTTGCAGACTGCTTGTCCTGGCTAAACTGTTTTCTCCCTACAGTCTTAGCAGTTCTCCATTTTGTTAGCCCAGTGTCCATCTTAGGTGGCTACACCAAACAATTTAGATGGGGTCACTGGGTTATGTGGATGGGGTGGTCTTAACTGGTGTTTACTTTCCAAGGGCCGGTGCAGACTCGATGGGCTGAATGGCCTCCTTTTGCACTAGACATTCTATATTTCTATTCCTCCCATGATTATGAAGTGGGAAGGTCCTGCGTTTGTTTTATTTTTCCATTGATCGTGGATGATTCAGATAAACCAGGAGTGGAGTCCAACTCCATCAGAAACCCAGTCCAGAGAACGGTCGAATCCTGGGTGTGGTCCAATAATTGAGCAGGGATGACAATCTCTGGTATGTTTGTATCCGGTTTGGGAAACCTGGCCGGCCTGAGTGAATCCTGTAAATCAGACTAAATGAGAAATGTAACCTCTCCCAAAGGTATCTGAATTATAAACATTTTCCAACCAATGCCATCAAACTGACAGGGCTGCAATCCACACTTTCCCCGCATTCCCCATCTTTAACACTGGAGTTATATTTGCTACTTCCCTCTCTGCAATGTTAATCTCTGTGCCCACTCCTGTCCCAACACCCCCACCCACCCACTGTCGAGAATATTGATGCTGAGATTATGTTCAGACAGGGAGATTGATTATCCCGTAATTTCCCGCGTCTCTCCTTTCTCTCTCTGACAGTTAATTTACTGGGAATTGTAATTCTGTGTCGGGGGAAGTGTGGTCTCTCTACCTGCACCACTCGCTACCTGGTGGCCATGGCAACGGCGGATCTGCTGTTTATTATCACTAAACCCATACTGAACATGATCGATGATTATTATTTCCCCCTGAATTTCCTGTCGCTCACCCCTGTGTGCCGTGTTAACGCTGTCCTGATGACTGCAGCCAGGGACTGTTCTGTCTGGTTCACTCTCACTTTCTCCTTTGATCGATTTGTGGCCATTCGCTGCCAGAAACTGAAAACTAAATATTGCACCAGGAAAACTGCGGCTGTGGTTCTGTCAACAACCGGCCTCCTGCTCTGTGGGAAAAACATCCCCTGGTACTTTATATATAAACCTGGACGGATAATCGACAATGTCCAGTGGGGCTGTCGGATAAAGAGCAGCTATTGGACTGACACGGGATGGGTTGGATATAACTGGTTTGATCAGGTGTTAACCCCATTGATCCCGTTCTTCTCAATCCTGT
This sequence comes from Scyliorhinus canicula, assembly GCF_902713615.1. Lineage (NCBI taxonomy): Eukaryota > Metazoa > Chordata > Chondrichthyes > Carcharhiniformes > Scyliorhinidae > Scyliorhinus > Scyliorhinus canicula. The sequence continues at coordinate 267,532 of NW_024055427.1, forward strand.
TGACCAACGCCCTGACAGTCAGACACATTTTACTCACCAGTCGGGTCCGGAAGACACTGAGGGCTCAGAATCAGGGAGACAATCGCACAGACCCAGAGATGGAGAGCAGAAGGAAGTCAATGATTATACTCTTCAGCATCTCCGGAACTTTCATTCTCCTCTGGACCGTGTCTGTTATTACATTTTTCTTTTTGGATTTGTCATATCTTGATTACCTCACCGATCCTCAATATAATTTACAACAAGTCGGATTTATGCTGCAGGATTTAAATTGCTGCACAAACACATTTATTTATGTGGTGACTCAGTCCAGGTTCAGGGAGCAGATCAAGATCACGGTGAAATATCCGGTTACATCAATTATTAAATTAATGAGTAAATTAAACTGACTGACAGCCTCTCAGCCAACCAGCAGCTCCAGCCGCTGACTGACAGTCTCTCAGCCAATGGGCAGCTCCAGCTGCTGACTGATAGCCTCTCATCCAATCAGCAGCTCCAGCCGCTGGCTGACAGCCTCTCAGCCAATCAACTGTGGGGGAGCACTGACAGTGGTGGCTGTGGGGGAGCACTGTCAGTGCTGGCTGTGGGAGGGACTGGCTGTGCTGGCTGTGGGGGGCACCGGCAGTGCTGACTGTGGGGGAGGAGCACCTTGCCCAATCGACCCAATCTCTCGTCCCAGGATATTTCAGCAACCTCGCTATCAGCCGGTTGACCCTCCGCTGCTCTCCCTCTCTGGCAAATATATCCTTTCTCAGTTAGGGAGACCAAAATCTGTAAATAGTACTCAAGGTGTTGTCTCACCAAGGCCTTGTATAACTGCAGTAAGACAACTCCCCTTCTGAACTCAAATCCCTCTTGCATTGAAGGCCAACATATCATTGGCCTTCTGAACTGCTTGCTGCACCCCCCCCCCCACTCTCCACTTTCACTGACTGGTGTACGAGGTCACCCCGATCAGTCTGTCCCTCCACATATCCCAACATCTCACTGTTTAAATACCACTCTTTCCTTCAGTATATTTTACACCAACCTGTACAACTGACAGGAATATCTCAGTGTGGGTGACACGGGGCACACTGGTTAGCACAGCTGCCTACGGCATTGAGGACACAAGGGCCAATCCGTGAACTGTCATAAAATGACCGCTGTGAACTGTCATAAAATGGCCACTGTGAACTGACACAAAATGGCCGCCGTGAAGTGACCTAAAATGGCCACCGTAAACTGACCTAAAATGGCCACCAAGAACCGACAAAAAGTGGCCAACGTGACCTGACATAAAACGGCCGCAGTGAACTGACATAAAATGGCCGCCATTAATTAACATAAAATGGCTGCCGTGAACTGTCATAAAATGGCCACTGTGACCTGACATAAAATGGCCACCATTAATTAACATAAAATGGCCACCGTGAACTGACATAAAATGGCCACTGTGAACTGACATAAAATGGCCACCATGAACTGACTTAAAATGGCCGCCGTGAATTGACATAAAATAGCCGCCGTGAACTGGCACAAAATGGTGGGAAACAAGGAGAAGGGTGGATCACACCCCAGATTGTCCAGGAAGGGCATCACGGAGGGTCTGCGGGAGAGACAGGGGAAGGGCTCGGCAAGAGAGGGGGTTAGGGAAAGGGGGGCTGGGGGGAGAGGGAAAGGGTTAGGGAAAGGGGGGCTGGGGGAGAAAGAAGTGAAGGGTTAGAGAAACGGGGGCTGGGGGGGAGAGGGGAAGGGTTAGAGAAAAGAGGGCACGGCGAGAGAGGGGGTTAGGGAAACGGGGGCTGGGGGTAAGAGGGGAATGGTTAGGGAAAGGGGGGCTGGGGTGACACGGGAAGGGTTAGGGAAAGGGGGCTTGCGGGAGAAAGGGGAAGGGTTAGGGAAAGGGGGCCTGGGCGGAGAAGGGGTTCGGGAAATCGGGGCCGGGGGGAGAGAGGGGAAGGGTTAGGGAAAGGGGGGCTGGGGGAGAGAGGAAGGGTTAGGGAAAGGGCTGTTGGGGGGAGGGGAATGGTTAGGGAAAGAGGGGCTGGGGTAGAGGGGAAGGTTAGAAAAAGGGTGCTGGGGGGGAGATAGGAAGGGTTAGGGAAAGGGGGGCTGGGGGGAGAGGGGAAGTGTTAGGGAAATGGGGCTGGAGGGGAGAGATGGGAAGTGTTAGGGAAAGGGGGCTGGAGGGGAGAGAGGGGAAGGGTTAGGGAAATTGGGCTGGAGGGGAGAGAGGGGAAGGGTTAGGGAAAGGGGGGCTGGGGGGGAGAGGGGATGTGTTAGGGAAATGGAGCTGGAGGGGAGAGATGGGAAGTGTTAGGGAAAGGGGGCTGGAGGGGAGAGAGGGGAAGGGTTAGGGAAATGGGGCTGGAGGGGAGAGAGGGGAAGGGTTAGGGAAAGGGGGCTGGAGGGGAGAGGGGAAGGGTTAGGGAAAGGGGGTTAGGGGGGAGAGAGGGGAAGGGTTAGGGAAAGGGGGGCTGGGGGAGAGAGGGGAAGGGTTAGGAAAAGGGGGCTGGGGTAAAGAGCAGGAGGGTTAAGGAATGGGGGGCTGGGGCAGGAGGGGAAGATTAGAAAAAGGGGGCTGGGGGTGGGTGGGGGAAAGGTTAGGGAATGGGGGGCTGGGGGGAGAGAGGGGAAGGGTTATGGAAAGGGGGGCTGGAGGGGGAGGGGAAGGGTTAGCGAAAAAGGGGGCTGGGGGAGGTGGGGTTAGGGAAAGGGCGGTTGGGGGGGAGGGGAACAGTTAGGGAAAAGGGGATGGGGAGAGGCAAAGGGTTAGGGCAAGGGGGGCTGGGGGAAGAGGGGATGGGTTAGGGAAAGGGGGCTAGGGGGAGAGAGGAGAAGGGTTAGTGAAAGGGGGGCTGGGGGAGAGAGGGGAAGGGTTAGGAAAAGGGGGCTGGGGTAAAGAGGGGGAGGGTTAAGGAAAGGGGGGCTGGGGGAGGGGGAAGGTTTAGGGAAAGGGGCTGGGGAGAGGGGAAGGGTTATGGAAGGGGGGCTGAGGGAGAGAGGGGAAGGGTTAGGGAAAGAGGGGAAGAGTTAGGGAAAGGGGGGCTGGGGGTGGGAGAGGAGGAAGGGTTAGGGAAAGGGGGGCTGCAAGAGAGAGGGGAAGGGTTAGGGAAAGGGGGGCTGGGGGAGAGAGAGGGGAAGGGTTAGGGAAAGGGGGGCTGGGGGGAGAGAGGGGAAGGGTTAGGGAAGGGGGCTGGGGAGAGAGGGGAAGGATTAGGGAAAGGGGAGCTGGGGTTAGAGGGGAAGGGTTAGGGAAAAGCGGGCTGGGGGGAGGGTAAGGGTTACGGAAAGGGGGCTCAGGGGAGGGGAAGGGTTAGGGAAAGGGGGCAGGGGTAGAGAGGAGACGGGTGAGGGAAGGTGGGCTGGGGGGAAGAGGGGAAGGGTTAGAGAAGATTGATAGAGAAATGCAGCACAGAACAGGCCATTCGGCCCATGGTGTTGTGCCGAACGTTTGTCCTAGGTTAATCATAGAATTTTGGACACTAAGGGCAATTTTTCATGGCCAATCCACCCAACCTGCACATCTTTGGACTGTGGGAGGAAACCGGAGTACCCGGAGGAAACCCACGCACACACGGGGAGGATGTGGAGACTCCACACAGACAGTGACCCAAGTCGAAATTGAACTTGGGACCCTGGAGCTGTGAAGCAATTGTGCTATCCACAATGCTACCGTGCTGCCCTTAAGAAGAAGTTAGTCTACACTCCATTATTCTACCCTAATCCATGTACCTATCCAATAGCCGCTTGAAGGTCCCTAACGTTTCCGACTCAACTATTTCCACAGGCAGTGTATTCCATGCCCCCACTACTCTCTGGGTAAAGAACCTACCTCTGACATCCCCTCTATATCTTTCACCATTTATCTTAAATTGATGTCCCCTTGTAATGGTGTGTTCCACCCGGGGAAAAAGTCTCTGACTGTCTACCCTATCTATTCCCCTGATCATCTTATAAACCTCTATCAATTCGCCCCTCATCCTTCTCCGTTTTAATGAGAAAAGGACTAGCACCCTCAACCTTTCCTCGTATGACCTACTCTCCATTCCTGGCAACATCCTGGTAAATCTCCTTTGCACCTTTTCCAAAGCTTCCACATCCTTCCTAAAATTAGGCGACCAGAACTGCACACAGTACTCCAAATGTGGCCTGACCAAGGTTTTGTACAGCTGCATCATCACCTCACGGCTATTAAATTCAATCCCTCTGTTAATGAACGCTAGCACACCATAGGCCTTCTTCACAGCTCTATCCACTTGAGTGGCAACTTTCAAAGATCTATGAACATAGACCCCAAGATCTCTCTGCTCCTCCACATTGCCAAGAACCCTACCGTTAACTCTGTATTCCGCATTCATATTTGTCCTTCCAAAATGGACAACCTCACACTTGTCAGGGTTAAGCTCCATCTGCCACTTCTCAGCCCAGCTCTGCATCCTATCTATGTCTCTTTGAAGCCGACAACAGCCCTCCTCACTATCCACAACTCCACCAATCTTCGTATCATCTGCAAATTTACTGACCCACCCTTCAACTCCCTCATCCAAGTCGTTAATGAAAATCACAAACAGCAGAGGACCCAGAACTGATCCCTGCGGTACGCCACTGATAACTGGGCTCCAGGCTGAATATTTGACATCCACCACCACTCTCTGTCTTCTATCGGTTAGCCAGTTTGTAATCCAACTGGCCAAATTTCCCACTATCCCATGCCTCCTTACTTTCTGCACAAGCCTACAATGGGGAACCTTATCAAATGCCTCACTAAAATCCATGTACACTACATCCACTGCTTTGCCTTCATCCACATGCTTGGTCACCTCCTCAAAGAAGTCAATAAGACTTGTAAGGCAAGACCTACCCCTCACAAATCCGTGCTGACTATCCCTAATCAAGCAGTGTCTTTCCAGATGCTCAGAAATCCTATCCCTCAGTACCCTTTCCATTACTTTGCCTACCACTGAAGTAAGATTAACTGGCCTGTAATTCCCAGGATTATCCTTATTCCCTTTTTTGAACAGGGTCACGACATTCGCCACTCTCCAATCCTCTGGTACCACCCCTGTTGACAGCGAGGACGAAAAGATCATTGCCAACGGCTCTGCAATTTCATTTCTTGCTTCCCATAGAATCCTTGGATATATCCCGTCAGGCCCGGGGGACTTGTCTATCCTCAAGTTTTTCAAAACGTGCAACACATCTTCCTTCCTGACAAGTATCTCCTCGAGCTTATCAGTCTGTTTCACACTGTCCTCTCCAACAATATGGCCCCTCTCGTTTGTAAATACTGAAGAAAAATACTTGTTCAAGACCTCTCCTATCTCTTCAGACTCAATACACAATCTCCCACTACTGTCCTTGATCGGACCTACACTCGCTCTAGTCATTCTCATATTTCTCACATATGTGTAAAAGGCCTTGGGGTTTTCCTTGATCCTACCTGCCAAAGACTTTTCATGCCCTCTCTTAGCTCTCCTAATCCCTTTCTTCAGTTCCCTACTGGCTATCTTGTATCCCTCCAGCGCCCTGTCTGAACCTTGTTTCTTCAGCCTTACATAAGTCTCCTTCTTCCTCTTAACAAGACATTCAACCTCTCTTGTCAACCATGGTTCCCTCACTCGACCATCTCTTCCCTGCCTGACAGGGACATACATATCAAAGACACGCAGTACCTGTTCCTTGAACAAGTTCCACATTTCACTTGTGTCCTTCCCTGACAGCCTGTGTTCCCAACTTCTGCACTTCAATTCTTGCCTGACAGCATTGTATTTACCCTTCCCCCATTTGTAAACCTTGCCCTGTTGCACGCACCTATCCCTCTCCATAACTAAAGTGAAAGTCACAGAATTGTGGTCACTACCTCCAAAATGCTCCCCCACTAACAAATCTATCACCTGCCCTGGTTCATTACCAAGTACTAAATCCAATATGGCCTCCCCTCTGGTCGGACAATCTACAGACTGTGTTAGAAAAGCTTCCTGGACACACTGCACAAACACTACCCCATCCAAACTATTTGATCTAAAGAGTTTCCACTCAATGTTTGGGAAGTTTAAGTCACCCATGACTACTACCCTGTGACTTCTGCACCTTTCCAAACTCTGTTTCCCAATCTGTTCCTCCACATCATTGCTGCTATTGGGGGCCTATAGAAAACTCCCAACAAGGTGACTGCTCTTTTCCTATTTCTGACTTCAACCCATATTACCTCAGTAGGCAGATCCCCCTCGAACTGCCTTTCTGCAGCTGTTATTCTATCTCTAATTAACAATGCCACCCTCCCCCCCCCCCCCCCCCCCCCACCTCTTTTACCATCCTCCCTAATCTTGTTGAAACATCAATAACCAGGGACCTCCAACAACCATTTCTGCCCCTCTTCTATCCAAGTTTCCGTGATGGCCACCACATCGTAGTCCCAAGTACCGATCCATGCCTTAAGTTCACCCACCTGATTCCTGATGCTTCTTGCATTAAAGTATACACACTTCAACCCATCTCCTTGCCTGCAAGTACTCTCCTTTGTCAGTGTTACCTTCCCCACTGCATCACTACGTGCTTTGGCGTCCTGAATATCGGCTTTCTTAGTTGTTGGACTACAAATCCGGTTCCCATTCCCCTGCCAAATTAGTTTAAACTCTCCCGAAGAGTACAAGAAACCCCCCCCCAGGATATTGGTGCCCCTCTGGTTCAGATGCAACCCGTCCTGCTTGTACAGGTCCCACCTTCTCCAGAATGCACTCCAATTATCCAAATACCTGAAGCCCTCCCTCCTACACCATTCCTGCAGCCACGTGTTCAACTGCACTCTCTCCCTATTCCTAGCCTCGCTATCACGTGGCACCGGCAACAAACCAGAGATGACAACTCTGTCTGTCCTGGCCTTTAACTTCCAGCCTAACTCCCTAAACTTGTTTATTACCTCCACACCCTTTTTCCTACCTACGTCGTCAGTACCAATGTGCACCACGACTTCTGGCTGCTCACCCTTCCGCTTCAGGATCCTGAAGAAACGATCCGAGACATCCCTAGCCCTGGCACCCGGGAGACAACATACCTTTCGGGAGTCTCGCTCGCGAGCACATAATCTCCTATCTATTCCCCTAACCATTGAATCTCCTACTACTATTGCTTTTCTATGCTCCCCCTTCCCTTCTGAGCCCCAGAGCCAGACTCAGTGCCAGAGACCTGGCCGCTGGGGCCTTCCCCCGGTAGGTCATCCCCCCCAACAGCATCCAAAACGGTATACTTGTTTTGAAGGGGAACGGCCACGAGGGATCCCTACACTGTCTGCCTGTTAGTTTTCTTTCCCCTGACTGTAACCCAGCTACTCTTGTCCAGTACCTTTGGTGTGGCTACCTCCCTGTAACTCTTCTCGATAACCCCCTCTGCCTCCCGGATGATCCGAAGTTCATCCAGCTCCAGCTCCAGTACCTTAACACGGTCTCTGAGGAGCTGGAGCTGGGTGCACTTCCCGCAGGTATAGTCAGCGGGGACACCAGTGGTTTCCCTCACCACCCACATCCTACAGGAGGAGCATGCAACTGCCCTAGCCTCCATCCCCTCTTACTTTACAGAATTAGCTGCCCTGTAGACCAACTGGACCTCTGCCCTCTGACTCTGCTTCCAGTCAGCTGTACTCTAAACTCCTGGCTCCCTTCACCCTCTTTGATAAATATAGGAAATTAAATGTCAGGAGCACCTTACTCCCTCCTCACCTAACTCCCTCAGTCACCAAACTCTCACTGTCGCACTCAAATGCCACAAGTTCAGCACTCTAGATACCTCCCGGCCGAGTCCAGCATCGGCACTGCGCATGATCCAGCTGACAATGCCCAGGGAGTGATTGACGGCAGCTCTGGACCAATCGGAAGAGAGGGGCCAGCCTGGAGGACTGAGTGGTTGCAGTGGGTCCTCCAACCAATCGGAGAGAATGAGGGGCGGGACTATGCCCCGTCTCCCACCTAATCTGAAGCATGCGCAGTACCGATGACAACTCGGGATTCAGGCGGTCGGGTAGAAATATTTTGCCGGTCAAATTCGGTTGGGTAAGTCATGAGGGAGGGATGGAGCCGGCGGATGGGTCGGGAGGCTTCATTAAAAACTCCGTGCAGCCTAAACACACCAAGCTCCGAATATGAAACTGGGATACGGCAGTTGAACCGGCGAACGCTGCTCGGGCTTTTCCCCAAGACAGGCCCAGGTGGACGAAGTGTGCGGCGGAGCGCATGCGTAGTGAGTGAGAGTCCCGTTTTTTGTCCCGCCTCCCATTCACTCGGATTGGCTGGAGGGCCAGTCGCTCTCGGGTAGTCCTCCAACCCCGCCCCCTGAGCTGGAACAAACCCTCCAGAATCATCCTGCAGATAGAAATCTGACAACAACAGGTTAAAGTCCAAGATAATGCTTTGAATGCGAGCATTTGTATGTAATTGTGTCTTTACAGATCCAGAGATAGGGGTATATCCTAGTTTGCAGACTATTAGAACAAATGTACATTTCTATAAGACCTCACACTGCCACTGGGCCTTCTGAAATATTTTGAAGTCAATGGTGTACTTTTGAAATATATTCACTGTTGTAATGCAAGAAGCTGTAAGTACGCACCTATAATCACTATGTACTGATTTCATAGCAAAAACACTTTTATACCTCTAACACGTGGCTTCCTGCAGCCATTTCACCTTATGTACCTTTTCTATATTAGCTATGTATTGATTTCATAGCACAAAACATTAATTATATTAATTATTATTTAGTAGTGAACATTGATTATCATTTGTGAATTGGTGTATTTGGTAATTATATTGGAAAGGCTAGATCTTTATTTTAAAAAATAACACTTTCAACCAAAATGTTTCCAGAAACTGCAGAGCTATCAGAATTTATTTGAAAAAATAAATTACTTTGTAATTTTGAGAAGTTATTAGACATCATATTCTGCCAAGAATATTTGGGCCAGGCAGTGGAGGAATGGTATTGTTATTGAGCGAGCAATCCAGAGACCCAGGTTAATGCTCTGGGGATCTGGGATTGAATCTGCCTATGACAGATATTGAAATTGAATAAAGGAGTCAAATTAAAAGTCAAATGATGACATTGTGGATTGTTGTAAAAACCCGTCTAGTTCACTAATGTCCTTTTGGAAATCTGCTCTCCTTCCATGGCCTGGCCCACATGTGACCCCAGATCCCCAGCAATGTTGTGGTTGATTTGTAAGTGCCCTCAGTTGGAATGAGCAGTAAATGCTGGCCCAGCTAGTGACACCCACCTCCCATGAATGAATATTTTTTAAGAAGGCTCAGTGAGGTACAGTGAAAAGTATTTTTTTTTTAAAAATATAAATTTAGAGTACCCGATCATTATTATTTTTTCCAATTAAGGGGCAATTTAACATGGCCAATCCACCAAATGTGCACAACTTTGGTTTCGCGCAGACACGGGGTGAATGTGTGACCTCCACATGGACAGTGACCCAGGCCGGGTTTCCAAGCCAGGTCCTCAGTGCCGTAGTCTCCGTGCTAACCACTGCACCACTTGCCACACTGAAAAGTATTGTTCTGTGTGCAGTCCAGACAGATTGTTCCATACATGAAATACCCCGTGGAGGCTTCAACAACCCAAATAAAATGTTAAATGTCCCTTAAAGGGCACCGAATAGAGAGAGCTGAGTGGTGACAGGCCAGGGTTACCGGCCGCCATCTTTACAGAGGACAAGGTGCCACAGGACGCATGCACTGTGAGCCTGGACCAGATGCCAACTCTCTCGGATTGACTGACTGGATTCTCCAGGATTTTATTTTATTTATTCGTGGGAGTCACTGGCTGGGGCAACATTTATTGCCCATCCCTAATTTCCCTGGAACTGAGTGGCTTGCTCGGCCATGTGGGAGGGCATTTAAAGAGTCAACCACATTGCTGTGGTTTGGAATGGTGCCAGACCAGGTAAGGATGGCAGATTTTTGGGCAGCACGGTGGCCTAGTGGTTAGCACAGCTGCCTCACAGCTCTGAGGTACCAGGTTCGATCCCGGCTCTGGTTCACTGTCCGTGTGGAATTTGCACATTCTCCCCGTGTCTGCGTGGATTTCGCCCCACAACCCAAATATGTGCACAGTAGGTGGATTGGCCACGCTAAATTGCCCCTTAATTGGAAAAATTTATTGGGTAATCTAAATTTATAAAAAAAAAGGATGGCAGATTTTCTTTTCTATTCATTCCTGGGATGTGAGTGTCGCTGGCTGGGCCAGCATTCACTGCCCAGCCCTAATTGCCCTTGAACTGAGTGCATCTCAGAGGGTATTTTAAGAATCAGCTAGCAGACTATGGATCTGGAGTCATATGTCGGTCAGACTAGGTAAGGATCGAAGATTTCCTTCACTGAAGGTCAGGAGTGAAGCAGGTGGGTCTTTACAATAATCGACAATCATGGTTTCATGGTCATCAGTAGACTTTCAATGAATTCAAATTTTACCTTGGTGAGGTTCGTGTCTGGGAAATCATTAGGAGGGTCAAAAATAATTTTGGGTCCTTGAAAAATCATTACAACAGTGAAAACATTTTTTTTGTAATTTTCTTTGAACATTTATCTTCAGCAGATATACAATTATTGAAAATGAGATAAAGGTTGTTTGGCTGACAGTCAATCACTGTCCTGTAGGGTAATGAGCCCTTTTGCTTCCCAATTGGCCGAGGAAGGCAGTGTGTCACAAGGATGGATGTGTTCACCGATTAATGGCTGGAGGATGGGGGCAGGTCATGTGATCAAACCTCCAGGAATACATTTAATCAAAGTTGGCGAGGAGAGAAAGTTGTGAATTTCTATCCTAAACTGACAGTGAGGTTTCTGTAAATTTACAGGATACTGGAAGTGGAGGTTTAACAGATGGGAAACACAAACCAAATGTTACATCGCAATCTGACAGAGTCACTCGATTCATCAGAACCTGAATATCAGCAGCATCTGGGTGTGGGAGGTAAAAGGTTTGTCTGTTCTGGCTGTGAGGGAAGATTTCAGGTCTCAGTGTGACTGGAAAAGCCCCGAGATTCACAAACCCTGGTTAGACCAAACCTGGAGAACTGTGTTCAGTTCTGGGCAACAAACCTGAGGAAGGATAGAACGGCCTCGGAGGGAATGTAGCACAGATTTACCTGAGTGATATCTGAAACACCCCGGGGTTAAATTACAAAACTAGACGACACAAAAGAGTCAGAGACATGATGGCACAAAGAAGGGCATTCGGCCCATTGAATCCATGCTAGCTCTCTGGAGCAATCCAGTCAGTGCCATTCTCCTGCTCCCTGTATCCTCATAGTTTTATTTCCCTCAGATGTCTATCTAATTTCCTATTGAAATCAAATGATTCATTGTGTCTATTTTCAAACTCCCTGATAGGCAGCAAGTTTCAGGTCATTGCCGCTCGCTGTGTGAAAACATATATCTCATATCACCTCATATCTCCTGTACCTTTTAAATACAAACTAGGAGCAGGCCACTCGGCCCCTCGGGCCTGCTCAGCATTCAATAACATTGCGGCTGATCTCATTCTAACCTCAACTGCACATTCCTGCCTACCCCTGATGATCTTTCACCCCCTTGCTCATCAAGAATCTATCCAGCTCTGCGTTAAAAATATTCAATGACTCTGCTTCCACTGCCTTTTAAGGACGTGAGTTCCAAAGTTTTACAACCCTCAAGAGAATAAAAAATCCTCATCTCCATCTGAAATGGGTGACCCCTTATTTTGCAACAGGGACCCCTTGTTCCAGATTCTCCCACAAGAGGAAACATCCTCTCCGCATCCACCCTGTCAAGACCCCTCAGGATCTTATATCATTCAATCCAGGTTTGACCCAAAACTTTAAATCTGTGTCCTGACAGATTAACTTAATTCCACCCTATCCACGTATCTGCTTGTCCAATCAGTGAATGGAAAGGGTTTCTTTGTCCACCCGATGGAAATCTGGCATAATCATTTGGACCTGAATCAAATCTCCCCTCAACCTCCTTTGCTGGAACCAGTCTGGTAAATCTCCTCAGCACCTTCTCAAGAACCTTCACATCCTTCCTGAAGAGTGGTGACCAGAGCTTTATAAAGATGCACAGAATAGAAATAGAACCATAGAATTCCGAAGGTGCAGAATGAGGCCATTCGGCCCATCAAGTCTGCACTGATCCTCTGAAAGGGCACTTGTTTGGGCCCACATTCCTACCCTGTCCCTGTGACCCCCATAGCCCCACATAACCTGCACATCCCTGGACACTAATGGGTAATTTATCAAGGCCAATCCACCTAACGTTCCCTTTAGACTGTTGGAGGAAACCTGAGCACTGGCTGGAAATCCACACAGACACGGGGAGAAAGTGCAAACTCCACACAGTCACCAAGGCCGGAATTGAACCCGAGTCCCTGGCACTGAGGCAGCAGTGCTAATCACTGTGCCACCAGAAGCATAGTTTTGGGATCAATATTACTGTTTATGAATAAAAGCAAATTACTGCGGATGCTGGAATCTGAAGCCAAAGAGAAAATGCTGGAACATCTCAGCAGGTCTGGCAGCATCTGTAGGGAAGGAAAAGAGTTAACAAAGGACCATGAAATGAAAATGAAATGAAAATGGCTTATTGTCACGAGTAGGCTTCAATGAAGTTACTGTGAAAAGCCCCTAGTCGCCACATTCCGGCGCCTGTTCGGGGAGGCTGGTACGGGAATTGAACCGTGCTGCTGGCCTGCTTGGTCTGCTTTAAAAGCCAGCGATTTAGCTGAGTGAGCTAAACCAGCCCCTCTGGACTCAACATGAGATCTTTTCTCTCCCTAGAGATGCTGCCAGACCTGCTGAGATGTTCCAGCATTTTCTCTTTGGTTACTGTTTATGAAGCTCAAGATTGAATTTGCTTTGCCAACTATTCTCTTTAATATGACTTGTAGATATACAAAATCCCTCTTCACCTCTCTCTCGTTCCTCCCAAAGAGGCCAGTTGGGTTTTTATAACAATCCAGCAGTTTTCATGGTCACTTTTTCCTCGTGCCAGCCCCATAAATGACCAGAATCATTCAGCCCAATTTCACAACCTGCCTTTGTGTTTTTGTGGGTTCTCTCTCACTCCCTATTTTCTGTTTTAAATCAGTTTCACAGGGTGTTCGAAGGGGAGGCTTCAAAGTCCGGAAACTCAAACCAAGCATCACATCAGGATCTGACAGAGCCCTCAATTTATCATATCCTGAATATCAGCGGATATTGAACATGGAAGGAAAAAGCATCATTCACAGTGGGGAGAAACCGTACACGTCATCAGGCCCCATGAGACAGAAATGCAGTCACACTGAGGAGAAACCGTGGAAATGTGCGGACTGTGGGAAAGGATTCACTTCCCCATCCCAGCTGGAAACTCATCGACGTGTTCACACTGGGGAGAGACCATTCACCTGCTCCACCTGTGGGGAGGGATTCACTCAGTCATCCCACCTGCTGAGTCACCAGCGAGTTCACACTGGGGAGAGACCATTCACCTGCTCCACCTGTGGGGAGGGATTCACTCAGTCATCCGCCCTGCTCAGTCACCAGCAAGTTCACACTGGGGAGAGACCGTTCACCTGCTCCACGTGTGGGAAGGGATTTGCTAAGTCATCCAACCTGCTGAGTCACCAGCGAGTTCACACCGGGGAGAGGCCATTCACCTGCTCCACGTGTGGGAAGGGATTCACTCAGTCATCTGCCCTGCTGAGTCACCAGCGAGTTCACACTGGGGAGAAACCATTCACCTGCTCCACCTGTGGGAAGGGATTCACTCAGTCATCCAACCTGCTGAGTCACCAGCGAGTTCACACTCGGGAGAGACCGTTCACCTGCTCCACGTGTGGGAAGGGATTCACTCAGTCATCCAACCTGCTGAGTCACCAGCGATTTCACACAGGGGAGAGACCATTCACCTGCTACACGTGTGGGAAGGGATTCACTCAGTCATCCGCCCTGCTCAGTCACCAGCGAGTTCACACTCTGGAGAGACCATTCACCTGCTCCACCTGTGGGAAGGGATTCACTCAGTCATCCACACTGCGGAAACACCAGCGAGTTCACACTGGGGAGAAACTGTTCACCTGCATCGAGTGTGGGAAGGGATTCACTGAGTCATCCCACCTGCTGAGGCACCAACGAGTTCACACTGGGGAGAGGCCATTCACTTGCTCCACGTGTGGGAAGAGATTCACTCAGTCATCCACACTGCGGAAACACCAGCGAATTCACACTGGGGAGAAACTGTTCACCTGCATCGAGTGTGGGAAGGGATTCACTGAGTCATCCCACCTGCTGAGTCACCAGCGAATTCACACTGGGGAAAGGCCATTCACCTGCTCCACGTGTGGGAAGGGATTCACTCAGTCACCCCACCTGCTGAGTCACCAGCGAGTTCACACTGGGGAGAGACCGTTCACCTGCTCCACGTGTGGGATGGGATTCACTCAGTCATCCAACCTGCTGAGTCACCAGCGAGTTCACACTGGGGAGAGGCCATTCACCTGCTCCACGTGTGGGAAGGGATTCACTGAGTCATCCACACTGCAGAAACACCAGCGAGTTCACACTGGGGAGGAACCATTCACCTGCTCCACGTGTGGGAAGGGATTCACTCAGTCATCCAACCTGCTGAGTCACCAGCGAGTTCACACAGGGGAGAGGCCGTTCACCTGCTCCACGTGTGGGAAGGGATTCACTGAATCATCCACACTGCGGAAACACCAGCGGGTTCACATTGGTGAGAGACCGTTTCAATGTCCAGACTGTGGGAAGAGCTATAAAAGTTCTGGGGAATTGATGTGCCATCAACGTGTTCACACTGACGAGAGACCGTTCAGGTGCTCTCACTGTGGGACTGGGTTCAGACAATCATCTTGCCTCACTGCACATCAGCGAATTCACACCGGGGAGAGGCCATTGACCTGCTCCGAGTGTGGGAAGGGATTCACTCTGTTATCCCACCTGCTGAGACACCAACGAGGCCACAAGTAACCACAGTGATTGGATTTTGCTGTTACTCACACTCAGGACTGAACCATGTTCATTTGGGTCTCTTTCTCCTGATAACAAACTCCAGCCCATTTACAGGGGCTAATATTCTGGCTGAAAGTTAAATAAATTAGAATTATGTTAAATACGCAGTGTTGAAATTTTTTAATATCTCTGACACAAGTTTGTTCCTTTTGAAGTACTCTCGCTCTCCCCTGTCTCTTCCATCTTCACCTCCAACAAGAAGTGTGAGGAGCCTGTGGAGATTCTTTGTGACTGAGATTGAGTCAATCCGATCAGCTGCCTCTGCTGCTTCCCTCCCTTCCACGATCCCACCGGACCAAACTGTCTCTAAATTTCATCCTTTTGACTTCTGGTGCCGGCCATGGAGTAGGAGGTCGGGCATTTGGGAGCTCCCGCTCGTGACGGACCTTTTCTCACGATTTGTTTCGGAATTCTATTAGAAACATCGGTGGAGAGTGAGACAGTGAGGAGAAATTCCCCACCAGTACGTGGAGCCGTGGACCAGAAATGGTCGTAAAAGAAGAATTAGTTGAGCAGAGAAGGTGACTGTAGAACCTGCAGCACGGGAAAGCATGGCAGAGGCGCAGGATCCCGGTTTGGTGGCACAGTGGTCAATGTTACTGCGGGTGGAGTTCATTCAGGAGAGCGTCACCAAGCAAATGAAGGCAACCTAATTAAGGCAAGGATTGATTGGGTGGACAGGGGCTGGAAGCCCATGGACCGGCGATCCAGAAGGTGGCTGAGCACGAGGACCATTTAACCGCTTTGGAGGTGGAGGTGGGGCTGATGAGGGACCACCAGAAAAAGTTGCAGGAGGACCTGGAGAACAGGTCCCAGAGACAGAACCTGAGGATTGTCGGCCTCCTGGAGGGCAGTGAAGGGTCGGACGCAAGGGCATGTGTGAGAAATATGCTCGAAAAGCTGATGGGAGATGGGGCGTTTTGTCGACCCTTGGAAGTAGATAGAGCGTTTGCGAGGTAGTCGCGAGCGATATGTACCTCCGAGGGTGATCCGGGTGCGAATGCACCGGTTCCTGGATAAGGAGCGGATTTTGCGGTGGGCAAAGCAGACACTGAGCTGCAAGTGGGAGAACTGTGAGCTGCGCATCTACCAGGACCTGGGCGTGAAACTGGCCAAAAGACGAGCTGGATTCAATAGGGTAAAATCGGCCCTCTTCAAGAAGGGGGTGAAGTTTGGGTTGTTATACCCAATGCATCTGTGGGTCACGTATGAGGGCCAAGAACTTTACCTTGAATCGCCGGACGAAGCGATGGACTTTATCAAAGACAAAAGGCTGGCAGGGGTTTGAGGGCATTGAACCTTGGGGGAGGGTATTGCGGTATCGATTCTGTTAAAGTTTCCTTAGTTTTGATCTGTATATGCAGTGCTCTCTGTGTAACAGTTTTTTAGGCCGTTGCTTAGATTTGTAAGTTAACTTTATTTCAGTAGGTAGATGGTGGAGGGATTTTTTTCTACTGTATGTTGATTGGGGACTGTGATGTTTTGAATATGTATGTTCGAGCGGGGGGGGGGGGGAGGGATAGGATGTCTGGCGCCATGGGTGGGTTGCCAGGCTCGGTGGGCTAAATCACGTCACGGAAGTGCAGTGGGGGAGGGGGTAGTGAGCATGTGGTAAGTTTGTTAAGGGGGGTTGGGATTCTTGTGCTGCTAATAGTGGGGCGGAGGGGGAAGCGGGAGCTGCTCTGCTGACAGAGGAGAAACTGTTGCTGAGAGACAAAAGGGGAGGTCAAGGACAGTGGATGCCCGAAGGCGGGCCAATGGAGGTGAGGGACGCGAGCTGGAGGCAGGCCTAAGAAGGGTGATCAGTAGTTGGAACATTAGAGGGCTGAATGGGCTGGTTAAGAGGGCTCACATGTTCACACATTTGAAGGGATTGAAGGCGAACGTGGCAATGTTACAGGAGACACACCTGAGAGCAATAGATCAGACCAGATTGAGGAAGGGATGGGTCAGCCAAGTATTTCATTTCAGTGCTGGACTCTTAAGACTAGCGGGGTCGCGATCCTGATCAACAAACGGGTGGCATTTGAGGCAGGGAGAATAGTGGTGGACGTTGGGGAAAGTTCATCATGGTGAGTGGAAAGCTTGAGGGGATGCTGGTGGTACTTGTGAATATATATGCACCAAACCGGGACAGTGTGGAATTCATGAGGGTGTTGGGTAAGATCCCAGACCTAGATTTGCATAAGCTGATCATGGGGGGGGGGGGGGGGGGGGGGGCTTCAGTACGGTTATTGACCCAAGGTTGGACCGGTCGAGGTCAAGGACAGGGAGGGTACCAACAGTAGCGAAGGAACTTGAAGGGGTTCATGGAGTAGATGGGGTGGGGGGTGGTAGACCCATGGAGGTTTCGGACGGCCAAGAGTGAAGGAGTTTTCTTTTTTCTCCAATGTGCACAAAGCGTACTCCCGGACCGACTGTTTTATTCTGAGCAGGGCTTTACTGGCGAGACGGTTGATATTGAATATTCGGCAATTGTTGTGTCGGACCATGCCCCACATTGGGTGGATTTACGGGTGAGTAAGGGAGAGGGTAGCGCCCGCAATGGAGGTTGGGTGTGGGACTGTTAGCGGATGAGGGGGTGTGCGGGTGGGTGAGGGAGTCTATCCAGAACTATTTGGAAATAAATAACACGGGGGAAGTCTCAGCAGCAACAGTTTGGGAAGTGCTGATGGCAGTGGTTGGGGGGGGAGTTAATGTTGATATGGGCCCATGAGGGAAAAGGTGGAGCGAGCAGAGGGATAGGCTGTTGGAGAAATACTCCAGGTGGACAGGACATATTCAGAGGCCCCGGAGGCGGGGTTATTGAAGGAGCGGCAGAGGCTACAAAAGGAGTTTGAGCTGTTATCTGCAGGGAAGGCGGTGGAGCAATTGAGGAAGGCGAGGGGGGGCGGTATATGAGTACGGTGAGAAGGCCAGTACGATGCTAGCGCATGAGCTGAGGAAAAGGGAGGTGGCCAGGGAGATAAGAAGAGTGAAGGACAGAGGTGGGAACCCGGTCTTGGACCCAGCAGGGGTGAGCGGGGTGTTTAAGGAGTTTTACTGCAGGCTATATGAGTCAGAACCCCCAGCTGAGGTAGAGAGGTGAGGCAGTTTCTGGGTGAGTTGAAGTTCCGAAGGTGGATGAAGGACTGGTGGAGGGATTGGGAGCCCTGATTGGAATTGAAGAAATAGCAGAAAGGCTGGAGGCCATGCAGTCGGGTAAGGCCCCGGGACTGAACGGCTACCCAGTGGAATTTTATAAGAAGTTCTCGGAGATGCTGGGCCCGCTGCTGGTGAGGGTATTTAATGAGGCAAGGGAGCGGGGTTCCTTCCCCCAACAATGTCACAGGCCTCGATCCTGAAGCGGGTGATGGACCCTGAGCTATGCGGGTCATATAGGCCAATCTCCGTATTGAACGTGGATGCCAAACTGTTGGCCAGAATATTGGCCTCAAGGCTAGAGGGCTGTGTCCCTGAGGTGATAAGGGAAGACCAGACGGGGTTTGTGAAGGGCAGTCAACTTACGGCCAATGTCAGAAGGCTCTTAAACGTTATGAGAGGTGGGAGAGGGAAAGGATATCTACAAAGAACTCATGGAGTCGAGGGAAACTCAGATAGAGGAGCTAAAGGGCAAATGGGAAGAGGAGCTCTGGGAAGGATAGAGGCAGGTCTGTGGGCGGATGCCTTGAGCAGAGTCAATACATCCTCATCATGTGCCAGGCTCAGCCTGATACAATTTATGGTCGTTCACAGCGCAGACATTTAAAAAAAAATGTAGAGTACCCAATTTATTTTTTCCAATTAAAGGGCATGTTAGCGTGGCCAATCCACCTAGTCTACACATCTTGGGGTTGTGGGGGCGAAACTCACGCAAACACAGGCATAATGTGCAAACTCCACACAGACAGTGACCCAGAGCC
Organism: Scyliorhinus canicula; assembly: GCF_902713615.1. Taxonomy (NCBI): domain Eukaryota; kingdom Metazoa; phylum Chordata; class Chondrichthyes; order Carcharhiniformes; family Scyliorhinidae; genus Scyliorhinus; species Scyliorhinus canicula. Next base: position 286,462 of record NW_024055427.1, read on the forward strand.
GGGATTGAACCTGGGACTTTGGCGCCGTGAGGCAGCGATTCTAACCACTGTGCCACCGTGCTGCCCCGTTCACCGGGCACACATGCCGGTGGCCTGGATGAGCAGGTTTTTTGGGGTAGAGGTGGGGGGGGGGGGGGGGGGTCAGCTAGTCATGTCCATATGTTCTGGGCCTGCCTGAAGCTTGGGGGATTCTGGCAGGGTTTTGCAGATGTCATGTCCACGGCCCTAAAAACACGGGTGGTGCTGAGCCCAGAGGTGCAGGATTTTGGAGTGTCGGCAGTCCAGGGGGCGAGAGAGGCTGATGTCTTGGCCTTTGCCTCCCTGGTAGCCCGGAGACGGATATTGCTAGCGTGGAGGGACTTGAAGCCCCCGGAATCAGAGATCTGGGTTAGCGGCATGGCTGGATTTCTCAGACTTGAAAAATCAAGTTTGCCCTCAGAGGGTCAACGCTCGGGTTTATCAGGAGGTGGCAGCCGTTTGTCGACTTCTTTAGAGAAAATTAACTGTCAGCAGAGGCACAAAACTTAAAGGGGGATAGTTAGGCTATTCTCTGCTGAGGGTAGGAGGGACTTGTTAGGGATGGAGATAATTTATGCACGATGTTTTATGTGGATTTGCATTGTTTACTGTTCTCACTTATTATTATAAAATTACAAAACCTTAACAAAATGTATTTTTAAAAAAATCAACATCACCAAAATCAGATCATCTGCACATTGCCACATTGCTGTTTGTGGCATGTTGCTTTGTGGAAATTGGCTGCTGCATTTCCTAGAACAGTGACGACACTTTGGGACATGCTGGGGTTATGAAAGGCGCGACAGAAGTGCATGTTTTAAATTGAAGATTGATGCTTTTTGATCCTTAATTGATTTCAGACATCCCCAATTAATAAATTTGCTTTGGTTCAGACAAGACTTTATTAACCAATTAAATCAAAGGCAGAATTCTGGACAGTAAATTTAAAAAGGAGTTTTTTTAAAGAAAAGCTTTACTGACTGACTTGAAGACATTTACATTTACAACTTCATGCAGGTGATCAGTCTGTGGAAGCGTAACCCTCCCTGGCTCCTTCTTTGACACTAATTTCCTTGGAACTCGGCCTCGAGAGTCTTCAGTACTTGGCCAGCAAGGAAGACCTTCGGAACCTCGACTTTTACCCCCAAAGTGACCATTACCTCATGTCAGAGTTGGGGCTGTGGTAACATGACCATTGGTTAATTGGGCACCAGTTTAATTTAATTGGATGTTTAATTACTGACACCACCTTCTCTCATTACCTTTGACAGGAATACAATTGAACAGCTTCATACTATCCCTTTATCTGATTCTGTACAACCCCTTATTCAAACAGTTTCAAATGTTGAGGCTAATCAGAGTTGGAAGGTCTCCCTTGCCGGTACATTTATCCTCATCGCATTCTTTATATACACAGCGATTAAGCTTTTATATTTTTACAACAAATAAAACTCAGACTTTTACTATAACTACTGATTCATTATTGTTTAATTAATTGTAACTCAATTAAGGATCACTACTTATTTAATCACGTTACAGATTGGTAGCTAATTAATACAATTTTTAATTGATACATTTGATACAAGATACACTAGGTCACTTACGCTTCACACGGTGTCTGTGTCTATGTATTTACATTGTGTATTTATCGGATGTCCTAGATTGTTTCATGTATGGAACGATCTGTCTGGACTGTAGGCAGAACAATACTTTTCACTGTACCTCGGGAAACGTGACAATAAATCAAATCCAATCAAAGAGACAGTTTCTTACTAATCTTCAGATTGAACAATGAGCCTTCTTAAGAATTATTCATTAATGGGAGGTGGGTGTCACTGGCTGGACCAGCATTTACTGCACATTCCAATTGCCCTTGAACTGCGTGTCTTGTGAGGCTATTTCAGAGGAGGCTTACAAACCAACCACAACATTGCTGTGGATCTGGAGTCACATGTAGACCAGGCCACGTAAGGAGAGCAGATTCCAAAAGGACATTAATGAACCAAATGGGTTTTTACAACAATCATCAATGTCATAAATCGACTTTTAATTTGAGATTTTATTCAAATTCAATATCTGTCATAGGCAGATTCAATCCCAGATCCCCAGAGCATTAACCTGGGTCTCTGGATTACTCGCCCAGTAACAATACCATTACTCCACTGCCCAGCCCACATATTCTTGGCAGAATATGGTGTCTTGTAACTTCTCAAAATTATAAAAGTAATTTATTTTTCAAACAAATTCTGATAGCTCTGCAGTTTCTGGAAACATTTTGGTTGATTGTGTTATTTTTAAAATTAAAGATCTAGTCTTTGCAATATAATTACCTAATACACCAATTCACTAATGATAATCAATGTTAACTACTGAATAATCATGAATTTAATTCTTGTTTATTGCTATGAAATCAATACGTAGTTCATACAGAAACGGTACAGGTGAAATGGCTGCAGGAAGCCACATATTAGAGACATAAAAGGGCTTCCTTGACCTTATTACTAATGACAGTGAATGCACTATGAAAATAACAATTTAAAACCTAAATGTGATTATATATGCGTACTTACAGCTTCCTACATTACAACAGTGAATACATTTCAAAAGTACTCCATTGGCTTTAAAACACTTCAGGTGGTCCAGTGGTAGTGAGACGTTTTATAAAAATGTACATTTGTTCTAATTGTCCACAAACAAGGATATATTACACTCGGTGTCCTCACCAAAATCATTGATAAAGATTGGGTCTTATTTAGTGTAATAACCACAGCATTGGCACCATTTTGAATACTGTGAAACTCCAGACACACCATACGCACAATTATATGCTGTAAAACACAGCGAATCGTTGTGATTTGTAATGCACTGTCCATTTGCAATGAGGTGCTGGAATCTCATTGGACTGTAACTTCCAAAAGGGAATTTGGTACATTCTGAAAAAGAAAACAAAATAGTCCAACTCTGGGATTAAATGGGTTGCTGTACAAAGAGCTGGCATGGGAAAAATGGGCCAAATAGACTTCTCAGTGCTCGAGAAGCCTTGTGTACATGTAAAGCGAGTGGTAACGACCTGGAACCTACTGCCTATGAGGGTAGGAGATGCAGAGATGACAGAAGGATTTCAATAGGAAATTGGACAGGCACTCAGAGAAATAAACCCACAGGGATTTGGGGATAGAACGGGGCAATGGGCAGACTGGCTTCCTCCACAGAGAGCCAACACGGTCTCAAAGGGCTGAATGGCCTCATTCCCCACCCTCCAGATGCTGTGATCTCGGGAGAAATTCAGCAGCTCCAGTCACTCCAACTAACTGGAGTCCCTCATCTCTGGTGCCATTCTCATTAATGTCCTCTACACCCCAAGAACATCACATCTTTCCGAAAGTGGGGAGCCCATACATAGGGTTCCATTGCAGAGGGATAGAATTGAAAAGCACAGAGGAAATGTTCAGCTTGTTTAGAACGATGGTTAGACTACACTGGGAGCTCTGTCAACATTGGTGATCTCCATTTCGATAAAGGAAATAGAGGCACTGGATAAGGTGCAACAAAGATTCATAATATACAGAACTGAGAGCATTTAACACTCAGGAAAGGCTGGAGCTGCTTTTTTCTGGAAAAGCAAAGGCTGATGGGTGATCTGGTGGAAGTCTTTGAGATTATGAAGGGATTCAATAATCCAATAGGAATTTCAGTGGAAACCTCTTTCCCCAGCGAGTGGTGAGAATGTGGAACCCGTTACCACAGCGAGTGGTTGAGGTGAACAGCATGAATCCATTGAACGTAAAGCTAGAGACATACACAGAGGGAGAAAGGAATAGAGGATATGCTGATGGGGAGATGTAGAGGGGTGGGTGGAGAATCATGTGGAGCGTAAATATTGACAAAGTCCATGGCTAACCTCAGCCGGTATGGGAATTTAACCTGTGCTGTTGGTGTCACTCAGCACAAACCAGCCATCCAGCCAACTGAGCTAACCAATCCCAGTGTAAATCTGTAATAATTCCTTCAATATTACTGATTGCCTGTCTCCCACCACACTATTTAATGAAGTTTCCCAGTGCACCTCAGACAACTTGCCCCTCATACCCTGATTGTTTTCTTCTGTGAGAAGCATGAAGATAAATTAAACAAAAGAATTATGTAACCACCATAGCCCATCTTCATGGCAATGAAGCATGATTTTTGGGGTTTCCAAACAGAAATAGCAATGAAACATCTTTTAACCGCCAAACCCCTTTCACTCCTTGTGAAATGTGAAACCAGATATTCGCAAGAAGGCTCAGAGAGAATCAGCCCACTAGAGGCGAAGCCGTGAGACCAGCCAGTCCAGCAGAAAGAAACCCTCTGACCATCCCCATTGACCAACAGAATGAACAAAATGCAGTCCTGGATGTAATTGAGAACAGAAACAATAACAGCAGAATCCAATCCCTGTAATCTGTTGTGAACATGTTGTTGTCTCAGAAAGTTCAATAAATTACTAAATCCCATCGCACATTGAGAGCAGGCGAACGGCCTCTTCCCAGTATGAACTCCCTGGTGTGACTGCAGATGGCATACCGAGTGAATTGTGAAAATAGATGTAAACGGGAGTGAGATCATCAGGATTATGGAGACATGGCTGCAGGATGACCAGGGATGGGAATTGAATCTATTCAGTATTTAGGAAGGACAGACAAAAAGGAAAAGGCAGTGGAGTGGCAGTGCTGGTTAAAGAGTAAATTAATGTAATAGGAAGGATATTAGCTCCAACAATGTGGAATCTGTATGGGTGGAGCTGAGAAACACCAAGGGGCAAAAAACTTAGTGGGCATCGTATATAGACCCCCAAACTGCAGTGGTGATGTTGGGAATGGCATAAAACAGGAAATCAGGCTGATTGTATCAGAGGCGACAAAGAAATGGGTGAGAAAATAAATACATAATTTGCTGCTTTCTTCACAAAGCAGATACCAGAAATGTTGGGAAGCGCCGGATTTAGTGAGAGGGAGGAACTGAAGGAGCTCAATATTAGGAGAGAAATGGTGTTGGTGAAATTGATGGGATTGAAGGGTGGTAAATCCCCAGGGTCTGATAATCTGCAACCGAAGTACTTAGGGAAGTCGTGTAGAAATAGTGGATGCAACGGTGGTCATCTTCCAGGATTCTATAGACTCTGGAACAGTTCCTGCAGATTGGCTTATGTAATTCCACCATTTAAAAAGAGATAGAGAGAGAAAACAGGGAATTATAGACCAGCAAATCAGACATCGGCAGTGGGGAAAATTCTAGACTCCATTCTCATAGATTTTATAGCAAAGCACTGAGAAACGAGTGGCAGGATCGGACAGTCAGCATGGATTTATGAAGGGACAATCATGCTTGACAAATCTACTGGAATTCTTCAAGGGTGTAACTGGTAGAGTTAACGAGGGGCAGCCAGTGGATGTGATATTTGGACTTTCAGATGGCTTTTGACCAAAGTCCCGCATAAGAGATTAATGTGTAAAATTAAAGCACTTGGAATTAGGGGTAGTGAATTGATATGGATAGAAAACTGGTTGGCAGACAGGAAACAGAGTAGGAATTAATGGTCTTTTTCAAACTGGAAGGCAGTGACTAGTGGGATACCACAGGGATCGGTGCTAGGACCTGAGATATTCACAAGATATATTTATGATTTTAAGAAAAATTTAAAGTACCCAATTCCTTTTTACCAATTGAGGGGCAATTGAGCGTGGCCAATTCACCTACCCTGCACTTCTTTGGGTTATGGGGATGAGACCACGGAGACACTTGTATCCACACGGACAGTGACCCGGGGCAGGATTAAACACTGGTCCACAGCACAGTGAGGCAACAGTGATAACCACTGCAACACCCTATATATTAATGATTTGGTGAGGGAGGAAAATCCAATATCTCCAAATTTGCAGATGACACCACTTTGCGTGTGTGTGGGGGGGGGGGGGGGGGGGGGGTCTGTGAGGAGGATGCAGAGATCCTTCATTGTGATTTGGACAAGTTGAGTGAGTGGGCAAATGAATGGCAGATGCAGTATAATTTGTAGAAATGCGAGGTTGTCCACTTTGACAACAAAAACGAGACGGCGGGCTATTATCTGAACGGCCATAAATTAGGAGAGGGGAATGTGCTACGAGACCTGGGTATCCTTGTACACCAGTCACTGAAGGTAAGCATGCAGCTACAGCAGGCGGTAAATAAGGCAAATGCTGTGCTAGCCTTCATTGCGAGCGGATTCAAGTACAGGAGCAGGAATATCTTGCTGTTATTACACAGGGCCTTGGTGAGGCCATACCTGGAATATTGTGAGCAGTATTGGGCTCCTTATCTGAGGAAGGATGTTCTTGCTCAGGTGGAAGTGCAGCGAAGGTTTACGAGACTGATTCCTGGAATGGTGGGACTGACGTATGAGAGATTGAATCAGTTAGGATTGTATCCACTGGAGTTCAGAAGAATGGGGGATCTCATAGAAACCTATATTATCCTAACAGGACTTAACAGGGTAGATGCAGGAAAGATTTTCCCGATGGTGGGAGGGTACAGAACCAGAGGTCGCAGTCTGAGGATACGGGGTAGACCATTTAGGACAGAGATTCTCCCTCTGTGTACCTGAACAGGCGCCGGAATGTGGCGACTGGGGGCTTTTCACAGTAACTTCATTTCAATGTAAGTGTACTTGTGACAAACAAGTTTATTAATTAATTAAAGATATGGAAGGGAAAGCAGAATTAGGCTATGAATGATAAGCCATTATCATAATGAATGGCAGAGCAGGCGCAAAGAGCCAAATGATCTGTTCCTGCTCCTATATTTCTATGTTTCTATGTAATCCCTTCCCACACTAAGAGCAGGTGAATGGCCTCTCCCCAGTGTGAACTTGCTGGTGTGTCTGCAGACTGGATAATTGTGTGAATCCATTCCCACAGAGGGAGCAGGTGAATGGCTTCTCCCCAGTGTGAACTCGCTGATGTCTCTGCAGGATGGATGAATCAATAAATCCCTTCCCACACTGAGAGCAGGTGAATGGCTTCTCCCCAGTGTGAATTCGTTGGTGTGTCTGCAGACTGGATAAATCACTGAATGCGTTCCCACACTGACAGCAGGTGAACAGCTTCTCTCCAGTGTGAACTCGCAGATGGTTCCTTAGGTTGGATGAAGCTCGGAATCTCTGCCCACAGTGAGAGCAGGTGAATGGCTTCTCCCCAGTGTGAACTCTCTGGTGTGTCTGCAGACTGGATGACTGAGTGAATCCCTTCCCACAGTTAGAGCAGATGAACGGGCGCTCACCAGTGTGAACTCGCTGATGGATCCGCAGGTTGGGTAAATCCCGGAATCCCTTCCCACACTGAGAGCAGCTGAATGGCCTCTCCCCAGTGTGAACTCGCTGGTGTGTCTGCAGGATGGATAACTGAGTAAAACCTTTCCCACACTGAGAGCAGGTGAACGGCCTCTCCCCAGTGTGAATTCGCTGATGTGTCTGCATGGTGGATAAATCACTGAATCCCTTCCCACACTGAGAGCAGGTGAATGGCCTCTCCCCAGTGTGAATTTGCTGATGTCTCTGCAGGGTGAATGAATCAATGAATCCCTTCCCACACTGAGAGCAGGTGAACGGCCTCTCCGTAGTGTGAACTCGCTGATGTCTCCTCAGGGTAGATGAATCAATGAATCCCTTCCCACACTGAGAGCAGGTGAATGGCCTCTCCCCAGTGTGAACTCGCCGGTGTTTCCGCAGGGTGGATGAATCAATAAATCCCTTCCCACACTGAGAACAGGTGAATGGTCTCTCCCTAGTGTGAACTCGCTGGTGTGACTGCAGGTTGGATAAAGTATGGAATCCCTTCCCACACTGAGAGCAGGTGAATGGCCTCTCCCCAGTGTGAAGTCGCTGATGTCTCCGCAGGTTGGATAAAGCACGGAATCTCTGCCCACACTGAGAGCAGGTGAACGGCTTCTCCCCAGTGTGAACTCGCTGGTGTGACTGCAGGCTGGATAAATCAATTAATCCTTTTCCACACTGAGAGCAGGTGAATGGTTTCTCCCCAGTGTGAACTCGCTGGTGTGCCTGCAGGTGCGATAACCGAGTGAACCCCTGCCCACACTGAGAGCAGGTGAATGGCCTCTCCCCAGTGTGACTGCGTCGATGAGTCTCCAGCTCAGATGGGAATCTGTATTCCTTCCCACAGTCCCCACATTTCCACGGTTTCTCCATGTTTTGGGTCTCGCCGTGTCTCTCCAGATTGGACAATCAGCGGAAGCCTTGTCCACACACAGAACATGTGCACTGTCGCTCCTCACTGTGAATGGTGTGACGTTTTCTCAGACTGTGTCATAGTTGAAGCTCTTTCCACAGTCAGTTCGCTGGAACACTCTCACTCGGGTGTGCGTTGTGTGGGTCTCGGTGCTTTTCCCGTCACACTCACGTTTAAAACCTTTTGAAGCCGACAGATCGGACAAACATTTCTCCTACTCGCCGATGATATTCAGATCAAAAGGAATCGTTTGAGTTTGACGTGATGTTTGAGACGTCTGTCTGCGATTCCTCCTCTTCCAATATCCTTTAAAAACAATTTATAAAAGTTATCATTGTTGGCACAGGATAGAAATTCGGAGAAGACAATTCTAGTTTCTATGGAACATTATTTCCTCTCTTGTGTTCGAGCTTCTGAGTTAGAACATAGAACATACAGTGAAGAAGGAGGCCATTCGGCCCATCGAGTCTGCACCAACCCATTTAAGCCCTCACTTCCATCTTATCCCCACATCTGAAGAACCCCTCCTAACCTTTTTGGTCATTCAGGGCAATTTATCATGGCCAATCCACTTCACCTGCACGTCTTTGGACTGTGGGAGGAAACCGGAGCACCCGGAGGAAACTCACACAGACACGGGGAGAATGTGCAGACTCCGAACAGACAGTGACCCAGCGGGGAATCGAACCTGGGACCCTAGCGCTGTGAAGCCACAGTGCTACCCACTTGAATTACCGTGCTGCCCGTTGCTGCAGAATAAAGGAGGCAAGAGCTCTGTTTCTCCACAAACACCTTTGTTTCTTTGATCCAACTTCACACACAAATCTCCATGAACAAATAGTGTCTCCTGTAACCCCTTTATGTCTCAGTGACTTCATTTGGATAATTGACATCAAATTAGTGTTTAATTGGAAAGTCCATTCCTATCATCTTGTTCTCCAAAGTCTGTAAATCTCCATCCCACACAATCTCCCTCCATTCTCACTCTGCTGTATCTACTGTTCACTCTCCCAATTCTCCTGAAGGTGCTGATTCATTTAAATTCACAAAAGTCATCAGTTAGTACAGGATAGAAATTCACAGGAACGTCATTGCAATGTATGCCTACCTGTGACAATCATAGAACATAGAACAGTACAGCACAGAACAGGCCCTTCGGCCCTCAATGTTGTGCCGAGCCATGATCACCCTACTCAAACCCACGTATCCACCCTATACCCGTAACCCAACAACCCCCCCCTTAACCTTACTTTTTTTATTAGGACACTACGGGCAATTTAGCATAGCCAATCCACCTAACCCAATCAAGATCATTGTTATTAAAATTCAGGACAATTCTAGTTCTTATGGAACATAATTTTCTCTCGTTCTCTAAAAACTGTAAATCTCCACAATCTCCCTCCATTCTCACTCTGCTGTATCTAATATTCACCCTCCCAATTCTCCTGAAGGTGCGGATTCATGTTGATTGACAGATCCAAGCTCAGCTCACTGCTTCCTGACCAGGACACAGAGATTAGAATAGGAGCAAGAGTAGGCCATTCGGCCCACCGAGTCTGTTCAACCATTCAATGAGATCCTTGGCCGATCTACCTCAGCACCATTTTCCCACACGATCCCCATATCCCTCGATATCTTCAATATCTAGAAACCTGTCAATATTTGTCTTGAACATACCTGATGACTGAGGCTCCACATTCTTCTGGGATAGAGAATTCAAAAGCTTCACCACATCCTCGAGTGAAGAAATCCATAATCTCAGCTTTCACTATTTTCCTACCTGTTCCCCATAACCCTGAACTCCAATGTCAATAAAATATCTGTCCAACTTGTGCTTCAATATATTCAATGGCCCCCAGATACAACTGGTCCCTGTGGAAGAGAAATCCAAAGACTAACAACCCTCTGAGGGAAGAGATGACTGGAAATCTACAACGTAGCTATATTCTTATATTACAAGAAGAGAAATAATAATATGTTTACTTTATTACAGAACGATAAATAATATATCTAATCTGTACCATATAACAACACGAGACATATCTCTGTCCATTATCAATTTACTTTCCCCTGAAATGTCAGCCATCTGCTGGGGAACCCATCCCTTTAATTGTGAACATTAGGAAAGAGACAATCCTTTTTTTAAATAAATTTCGAGTGACCAATTATTTTTTTCCATTAAGGTCAATTTAGCGTGGCCAAACCACCTACCCTGCACATCTTTGGGTTGTGGATGTGAGACGCACACAGACATGGGGAGAATGTGCAAACTCCACACAGACAGTGACCCAGAAATGGGATCGAACACGGGTCCTTGGTGCCGTGAGGCAGCAGTGCTAACCACGGTGCGATCAAAGATCATTCTTTTAGTCAGACAAATAAATGTGTCAACCTGTTCAGGAGATGGGTCGGAGGGGTTGGAAACACTTTGTGGAGCTCCTAGCCTACATGAAAATATTTGTTTTCCAATTAATGTGGTTCTAGTTTGGGCTAAAATCATCAATGAGGACTCTGATCTCTGGTAAAGAAGGAAACCCTGGCAGGTGGGCGGGGAGGATTCACAAACACCCGCTGGAGGCCCCAAACCCCCAATAAGACCCATTGATTTTATTGTCAGTCTGCAGACAGAGCTGGAGAACTGAACCCAGGCAGAGGAGAGGGAGAGAGAAAACTGGGAGTGGAGGAAAGAGATGGTGAGATGGGTTTGGATTTCAGCCCAGGGAGGAGGGAGTGTGTGGGACAGGGGAAAATGTTCCGGAGAAACTAGAATTCTCGGTTCAGAATTTCTATCCTGGATTGGCAGTTATGACTTTTGCTTATTTTTAATTTTTAATTTTTTTTTTAGATTACCCAATTCTCTTTCTCCCAATTGAAGCGTAATTTTAGCGAGGCCAATTCACCGACCCTGCGCATCTTTTTGGATTCTGGGGCTGAGTCCCACACAGACACGGGGATTATGTGCAAACTCCATACAGAGTGACCCGGGGCCGGGATCGAACCCGGGCCCTCGGCTAACGACTGAGCCACCGTACCTGCCCCTAGTGATGAGTTTTATAAATTTATTTTACAGGATGTTACAAGGGGAGGATTTACAGATGGAAACTCAAATCAAACTTCACATCAAGATTTAACAGTCACTCCATTCATCAGGACCTGAATATCATTGACCTGTGAATGTGGAAGAAGAAATGTTTGTCTGTTCTGTCTGTAGGAAAAAATTTTCTTTTGAAAAAAATAAATTTAGAGTGCCCAATTTTTTTTCCAATTCTGGGGCAATGTAGCCTGGGAAATTTAGCGTGACCAATCCAATAAAAGTTTATTGGATAAGCACATGGATGATAATGGCATAGTGTAGGTTAGATGGCCTTTAGTTTTTGACTTCCCATGTCGGTGCAACATCGTGGGCCGAAGGGCCTGTACTGCGCTGTATCGTTCTATGTTCTAATCCACCTACCCTGAACATCTTTGGGTTGTGGAGGCGAGACCCACACAGACACGGTAAGAATGTGCAACTCCACAGTGACCTGGGGCCGGCATCGATACCAGTTCCTCAGCGCCATAGGTAAGACTGCTAAAGTTCTCCTGACATGGGTCTCTGCGTGACTGAACAGAGCCGCACATGGGGTCAGATATCCATTGAGTTAGTGGGATCCATGGGGCACAATTTGCTTGTTTCTTTACTTCTCTGTTGCTACTCTGATCAACAATTAGATATCTGCGTCTGTGCAAACCGGGGTAATGGGAAGTCAAGTACCCAGGACAAAAGTTAATGCAGTTTGCTGGCCAGTCTGTCTCCATTCTGAACAATGTGGAACAAGCTTCTCCCAGTCATTGAAAATGTTGCCCCCAACAAACATGGCGGCCGCACATGCGCTCTGTTGCTCATTGTCCCGAGTAAAGATGGCGGTCGTTACCCCGAACCGTTCACTGGACCCTCGCGGCCCCGCTCCGTGAAATGGGGGAACTAGGAAGTGATTTTTCCGGGTATGGGCTTGCACAACATGTTTGGAAAACGTCTCCACCCTCCAGCCAGGTCCACCGCTCCCGCGTTCCACAATATTCCTCTTACCCTTTGTGAATCCGAAAGAACAGCTTCTCTCCGTCGCCATTACCCGCACTGCGCATGCTTCAGTCGAAGTCCCACCCTCACTCACTCCGATTGGTTGGAGGACCAACCTCCCCTCCATGTCCTCCAGCCCCACTCCCTCCTACTATTGATCTGGAGCTGCTGTCAATCACTCCCCAGGCATTGTGATGTGGGGCATGCGCATTGCGGCTTAGGTCCAGGGACAGACGCTTGTTTGTCTCATCTTCAGGCGGGAAGGAGGCGGATAAGTGGAGGCAGCGTTAGGGGCAGTGGGTGGGAGGGGAGGCTTCATACACACCCAGTGGGGGCCTCAACACCCCCAATAACAAACTAGCCGCACCGCCTCAACACCCAACACAACGGCAGCTGCCGCTTTCTCCCGGTGCCAGGCCCCAGTGGACAAATGTGGCTTCAGGAAGGAAATGCAGCAATGGATTTGTTCAGGAGAAATTATCTTTCACTCACTTTACTGATCCTGGAGCAGGAGGAGTGAATGGGGACAATTTCTATCCTGCTCTCACACAGATGGATTTGTTAATGCAGGTGTTAGAATTTAAATTCAAGAGATAATCTGGAATTCAAAGCTGCACTCAGTATTAATGACCTTGAAACCATTGTGGTGAGTGTGTGGGAAGGGGAAAGTGTGGGGCTGGGATTTGCAGCTTTGGGAAACGAGAGAAACAATTATTCCCCAGAAAGTAGAATTATCTGTTCTGAATTTCTGACCTGTGTAAACTGATTTTACAGGGTTACAAGGAATGGATTGACAGAGTGGAAACTCAAATCAATCATCAAATCAAGATCTGACACTCACTCTGATCAGGGTCTGAATGTCATCAACTTTTGAATGTGGAAGGAGAAATGTTTGTTCTGTCTGTGGGAAAAGATTTCAAACATAAGTGTGACTGGAAAAGCACAAAGACACACACACACCCGAGTCAGAGTGTTCCAGTGAACTGACTGTGGAAAGAGCTTCAACCAGTTACACAGCCTTGAAAACACCACACCATTCACAGCTCGGAGAAACTGCACACATGTTCTGTGTGTGGAAGAAGCTTCAACTGATCGTCCAAAATGGAGAGACACAAGGATGCCGGCACCATTGAGAAACCGTGGAAATGTGGGGATTGTGGGAAAGGATTCAGTTACCCATCTGAGCTGGAAACTCATCACCGCAGTCACACCGGGGAGAGACCATTCACCTGTTCCGAGTGTGGAAAGGGATTCACTCGACTAACACATCTGACTGCACACCAACTTGTTCACTCTGACATGAGACCTTTTAAATGTTCCGATTGTGAGAAGAGCTTTAAAAACAAATTTAATCTTCTGACACACCAGCGTGTTCACACTGGGGAGAGGCCGTTCACTTGTTCTGAATGTGGGAAGAGATTCGCTCAGTTATCCAGCCTTTTGACACACCAGCGAATGCACAGCGGGGAGAAACCATTCACGTGCACTGAATGTGGGAAGGGATTCGCTCAGTTATCCAACCTTCTGACACACCAGAGAATTCACACTGGAGAGAAACCATTCACCTGTCCTGAGTGTGGGGTGACATTCGCTCAGTTATGCAAACTTTTGGATCATCAGCGGGTTCACACTGGGGAGAGACCATTCCCCTGCTGTGTGTGTGGGAAGGGATTCGCTCAGTCATCCACCCTGCTGAGACACCAGCGCATTCACGCTGGGGTGAGACAGTTCATCTGCTCTGAATGTGGGAAGGGATTCACTCAGTCTGCCCAACTCGCCTCACACCAACGTGTTCACTCTGACATGAGACCTTTTAAATGTTCCACCTGTGAGAAGAGCTTTAAAGGCAAAATGGATCTGCTGATTCACCAGCGCAGTCACACTGGAGAGAGGCCGTTCACCTGCTCCGTGTGTGGGAAGGGATTCACTCAGCAGTCCCTCCGGCAGAAACACCAGCGCATTCACACCAGGGAGACATTATTCATCTGCTCTGTGTGTGGGAAAGGATTCACTCATTCATTCACCCTGCAGAAACACCAGCGAGTTCACAAGAGGTTGGATTCTGTTATTGCTGCTGTTAATCACATCCAGGACTGAGCCGTGTTCACTCGGACAGTTGGAGTTTGTTTCAGTTGATGTTAATCATTCCTGTGACTCAGCCGAAGTTTAATATTCTGGATATAGATTAATAAAATTAGCCTTGTGTAAACGACAATGTTCGAGTCCTTGATTTCTCTAAGATCGGGGCTGGTTTAGCACATTGCTGGCTTTGAAAGCAGACCAAGGCAGGCCAGCAGCACGGTTCAATTCCTGTACCAGCCTCCCCGAACAGGCGCCAGAATGTGGTGACTAGGGGCTTTTCACAGTAACTTAATTTGAAGCCTATTTGTGACAATAAGCAATTTTCATTTTCATTTTCAGATAGGAGGAGACTGATTGATGAACTGTTACCGATTGTTCCATTGTTGTGTCTTTTCTGATTTGTTCTGTATGATGTGGTAAAGTAAAGAGTAAGACCAGAGAGAAAGGTAAGAATATGGGAAATGATAAACAGACTGTGGCAGGAAGAGACGGAGAGAACACATTTAAAATTACATCAGATAAACGCTACAAAAATAATAAAAGAACAAAACCAAAGGCTCTGCAGCAAAACACAAGTAGCATTTGAAACAAAACTGATGAATTGGCAGCACCTATAGAAATAAGTAAGTACGATCTGATGGCCATTCAGAGAAATAGATTGGGACCTGAATTGTTTTATATTCATTCGTGGTATGTGGGTGTCGCTGGTCAGTCCAACATTTATTGCACATCATCCATTTCCCTTCAAAAGGTGGTGGTGAGCTGAATATTGTAGTGTATGTGAACTTTAGGAAGGACAGAAATCTCGGAAAAGGTGGAAGAGCAGCTCTGTTAATTATTGATGGTGTCCGCACATTAGACAGGGATGATCTAAGCTCAGGAAACCAGGATATAGGAGTGGTTTGGTTTGAGATGAAAAATGGTTAAGGCAAGAATTTACTTCTGGGAGTGGTGTGCAGACCTCCTAATTGTAACGGCACAGTAGGACAGAGTGTTAAGGAAGAGATAATGGGAGTCTGTCAGAAAAGGTACAGCGATAATCAAAGGGGATTTTACTCGACTTATAGACTGGAAACATAAGTTTGTTGAAGGTAGCATAGGTGAGTTCACAGAATGTTTTTTGCGATAGTTTCTACAATCAGCACATTTTGGAGCCAACCAGAGGTCAGGTAACACCAGGCTGGGTATTGTGCAACAAAGATTAATTGATAACCTCATGGTGAAGGCATCCCCAGGTAACAGTGATCATAATATGATTGAATTTGACATGCAGTTTGAGGGGAAGAAGATTGAGTCCAAGACAATAAGTTTAGCTTCAATAATTCGGTTGTGGGTAAAATGTTGGAAAAGGTTATAAGCGATAGGGTTTATAATCATCTTGAAAAGAACAAGTTGATTAGCGATACTCAACACGGTTTTGTGAAGGGTAGGTCATGCCTCACAAACCTTATTGAGTTTTTTGAGAAGGTGACCAAACAGGTGGATCAGGGTAAAGCTGTTGATGTGGTGCATATGGATTTCAGTAAGGCGTTTGATAAGGTTCCCCACGGTAGGCTATTGCAGAAAATAAGGAAGTATGGAATTGAAGGTGATTTAGCGGTTTGGATCAGTAATTGGCTAGCTGAAAGAAGACAGAGGGTGGTGGTTGATGGCAAATATTTATCCTGGAGTTCAGTTACTAGTGGTGTACCGCAAGGATCTGTTTTGGGGCCACTGCTGTTTGTCATTTTTATAAATGACCTGGAAGAGGGTGTAGAAGGATGGGTTAGTAAATTTGCAGATGACACGAAGTTCGGTGGAGTTGTGGATAGTGCTGAAGGATGTTATAGGATACAGAGGGACATAGATAAGCTGCAGAGCTGGGCTGAGAGGTGGCAGATGGAGTTTAATGCGGAAAAGTGTGAGGTGGTTCACTTTGGAAGGAGTAACAGAAATGCAGAGTACTGGGCTAATGGCAAGATTCTTGGTAGTGTAGATGAACAGAGAGATCTCGGCATCCAGGTACATAAATCCCTGAAAGTTGCCACCCAGGTTAATAGGGCTGTTAAGAAGGCATATGGTGTGCTAGCCTTTATAAGCAGGGGGATTGAGTTTCGGAACCACAAGGTCATGCTGCAGCTGTACATAACTCTGGTGCGGCCGCACCTGGAGTACTGCGTGCAGTTCTGGTCACCACATTATAGGAAGGATGTGGAAGCTTTGGAAAGGGTTCAGAGGAGATTTACTAGGATGTTGCCTGGTATGGAGGGAAGGTCTTATGAGGAAAGGCTCAGGGAATTGAGGTTGTTTTCGTTAGAGAGGAGAAGGCTGAGAGGTGACTTAATAGAGACATATAAGATAGTCAGAGGGTTAGATAGGGTGGACAGTGAGAGTCTTTTTCCTCGGATGGTGATGACCAACACGAGGGGACATAGCTTTGAATTGAGGGGGTGGTAGATATAGGACAGATGTCAGAGGCAGTTTCTTTACTCAGAGAGTAGTAGGGGTGTGGAACGCCCTGCCTGCAACAGTAGTAGACTCGCCAACTTTAAGGGCATTTAAGTGGTCACTGGATAGACATATGGATGAAAATGGAATAGTGTAGGACAGATTGGCTTCAGATGGTTTCACAGGTCGGCGCAACATCGAGGGCCGAAGGGCCCCTACTGCGCTGTAGTGTTCTATGTTCTATGTTATAATAAGAGCAATTATGAGGGCATCAAAGCAGAGCTAGCTAC
The DNA here is from genome assembly GCF_902713615.1 of Scyliorhinus canicula. Lineage (NCBI taxonomy): Eukaryota > Metazoa > Chordata > Chondrichthyes > Carcharhiniformes > Scyliorhinidae > Scyliorhinus > Scyliorhinus canicula. The sequence continues at coordinate 303,597 of NW_024055427.1, forward strand.
AATGAACTTTAAAATGAGCTTGTGTGTCAGGTCAATAGAGATTCAGTAGCAGACATTGAAAGAGATATTTCAGTATAAACAGAATAGATACATTCTCATGAGAATGGAAAATTCCAAGGGGAGGACACAGCATCTGTCTTTAACTAAAAAAGTTAAAGACATATCAATGTTTTTTTACAAAGCATGCAACAGCGCAAAGGCAGATAGCAGGTCAGAACATTGGGCAGAATATAAAGCATCAAATATAAACACAAAAATATTAATAATGAGGAAATAATTAGAGAACCAGAGAAAGCTGGCTAGAAATATAAAGACAGATAGAGTTTCAATAGATATTTGTGATAGTAAATAATTAAATTCTTCTTTCTTCCTTCTTTCTTCAAGTGAGTGTTGATGCTCTCGCAAGCAATCTGGGAAATTAACAATGGAAAGTAAAGTTATGGCAAATGAATTGAACAGGTAAAAGCAAATTACTGTGGATGCTGGAATCTGAAACAAAAGGGAAAATGCTGGAAAATCGCAGCAAGTCTGGCAGCATCTGTAGGGAGTCCGATGACTCTTTGTCAAAGCTAACAGACAGAGTGAGAAATATTTAGACTGTGGGGTGAGAATTGAAGTCATAGCCACAGAAACCCAGGGAAACCGGGTGCTAATGGCCACAGATACCAATGAGAAAGAGTGCTAATGGCAGTCCCCAGAGAGGACAAAAGATGTGAAAGGTCAAACAGCAGGGAAACTACCATCAGAGGATGAACTGTAGGTGTGGGGGGAGGGGAAGGGGGAAGCAAAGAGGAGAAAGGTGCAGGAAAGAAAGAAATGGTAAAAGACAGTTAAAATGAAATGAAAACAAATGGGTTGAGGTGGGGCTGAATTGAACAGGTATTTGCATCAGCCTTCACTGTAGAGGAATCAAGTAACATTTCAGAAATATCTGTAAATCAGCAAATGCAAGGGACAGAGGAACTCAGAAAAATTACAATCACCAGGGAAGTGTTAATGAGCAATGTTTGAGTCTGCAGGCCGACAAAACCCCGGATTCGGGTCGACTTCACCATAAGATCTTGAAAGAAGCAGCTAATGAGAGAGTTGATGCACCCGTTTCATTTTTCAAAATTTGCTCGATATAGAGATGAATCCATTAAATTGGAAAATAACAAAAGTAAAAGGGGGGGGGGGCAGATAGCTGGAAACGACAGGCCAGTTAACTAAACATCTGTCATAGGGAACATGTTAGAAAAATTGACGGTAATCAGGCAGAGTCTACATGGTTTTGTGAAAGGCAAATCATGTTTAACCAATTTATCAGTTATTTGATGGAGTCACATGTACTGTGGCTAAAAGGGAACAGGTGAATGCACTGTCCTTAGATTTCCAGAAGGCATTTGACAAAATGAAATGAAATGAAAATCACTTATTTTCACAAATAGGCTTCAAATGAAGTTACTGTGAAAAGCCCCTAGTCGCCATATTCCGGCACCTGTTCAGGGAGGCTGTTACGCAAATTGAACCTGCTTGGTCTGCTTTCAATGCCAGTGATTTAGCCCTGTGCTAAACATAAGAAATAGGAAATAGGAGCAGGAGTAGGCCATCTGGCCCCTCGAGCCTGCTCCGCCATTCAATGAGATCATGGCTGATCTTTTGTGGACTCAGCTCCTATTGTAGAAAATAAAAACTCAGGATCCAACACCATAAGATATAGGAGCAGAATTAGGCCACTTGCCCCATCGAGTCTGCTCTGCCATTCAATCATGATATTTTCTCATCCCCATTCTTCTCCCTTCTGCCCGTAACTACTGATCCCCTTATTAATCAAGAATCCTATCTATCTCTGTCTTAAAGACACTCAGTGATTTGGCCTCCACAGCCTTCTGCGGCAAAGAGTGCCACAGATTCACCACCCTCTGGCTAAAGAAATTCAACCTCATCTCTGTTTTAAAGAATTGTCCCTTTAGTCTGAGATTGTGTCCTCTGGTTCCAGTTTTCCAACAAGTGGAAACATCCTCTCCACATCCACACTATCCAGGCCTCACAATATCCTGTAAGTTTCAATAAGATCCCCCCTGATCCTTCTGAACTCCCAACCAGTACAGACCCAGTGTCATCAAGTTCTTCATTCCAGGGATCATTCTTGTGAACCTCCTATGGACCCTTTCCCAAGGCCAGCACATCGTTCCTTCGATACGGGGTCCAAAATTCCAAATGTTGTCTGACCAGAGCCTTGTACAGCCTCAGAAGTACATCCTTGCTCTTGTATTCTGGCCCTCTCGACATGAATGCTAACATTGCATTTGCCTTCCTAACTGCCCGTTGAACCTGCACGTTAACCTGAAGAGAATCTTGAATCGCATTGTCTTTAAGAGAGAGGGAGAGCCCTTGTCCAACCTTTCCAGAGTCTGCACCCTCACTGGATTCACTTCCTTTCCCTTCTGTTCCTGCAAGTCACAAATTTATCCCAGAACGAGAAAAGAAATGATATGGAGATCCCTCCGCTGGACTGGGGTGGGCAAAGTCAAAAGTCTCACAACAGTCCAACAGGTTTATTTTAACTCACAAGCTTTCGGAGCGCTGCTCCCTCAAAAGCTTCTGATTTGAAATAAACCTGTGGTACTTTAAGCTGCTGTTGTGACTTGGAAAAAGGGCAAGAATGGATTTCCATATTGTGGCGTCATAATGTAACCTTCCTGAATCAGCCAATAGGAAACACCCTGTTCCGCGGTGACGTCTGCGGCTTGCAGAGCGCAGGCCCGGTACTCGGAGATAGGAGCCCCGCCCCTCTGAGACAGTGGCCTCGCCCCTCGGAGCCAGGAGCCCCGTCCCCCGCAGACAGCAGCCCCGCCCCCCCCGCAGACAGCGGGGGCCGCCCCATAGTTGCCCCGCCCCCTGCACCTCTTCGCGGGGACTTCCATGCGCAGGGCGCAGCTGTGACGAGCATGCGCAGTGCTGATGCTGGAACTGGACAGAGTGGATGGGAGATGATCGTCAGCGCTTTGGATAATGCCGCCGCTGAGTAAGTGGGAGGAATGAAGTCTGCAGAATAACCTGAGAGAATTCATAACCACTCCGTGGAAGATTCAAAACCAGAATAAACAGTTAGTAGACCCGTGCTTGCGGCTGAGCGACCTTTCCTGCTGATTATCCCAGGCAACAGCTGCCATTGTCTGGGGGCCATCAGAAAGGCGCATGCGCATTCGCCATCTTCCTATTGAACAATGTACATGAGGGCGCATGCGCCACCATTAAGGCTCAGAAATCAGAAAGAGAGAAATTTGTGAATTGATTCCTGGACATATTTTAAATTTGTTGATGGCATGTGGAAGTCGCAGTCTGTGCCAGCATTTATTGCCCGTCCCTAATTGCCTTTGGGGGGGGCATTTAAAGGTCAACCATATTGCTGTGGGTCTGGAGCCACATGTAGGCCAGACAAAGATGGCAGATTTCCTTCCTTAAATGGCATTCGTGTACCAGTTTTTTTTAAGAACAATTATCAGTGGTTTCATGGTCACCACTGAGTCTTTTAATTCCAGATTTTTATTAAATTCAAATTTCACCATCTGCAGTGGCAGGATTTGAACCTGGGACCCCCACAGAGCATTGTTGTGGGACTGGGTCTCTGGTTAATTAGTCCAGTGACAACGCCACCACTGCCATTGACTAACATGGATTCTGGAAACTCCTATACAGGGTGAGAAGGGGAAAAGATGTGCACGCAGCAAACTGAAACCAAGAAGAATTTTGGTCTCTTCTGAATGTCTATATGGGACTGACTGAAATTCCTTTTTCAGGGTGTTTTGGAGAACTGAACTCAGGCAGAGGAGAGAGAGGGAGAAAACTTGGAGTTGAGGAAAGAAATGGAGAAGATAGTGAGATGGGTTTGGATTTCAGCCCAAGGAGGAGGGAGAGTGTGTGCGATGGGGATTTACTGCTTTGGTGGAACAAGAGAGGAAAAAATATGCCTGAGAAATTTAAATTGTCTGTTTAGAATTTTTATCCTGGACTGACAGTGATGACTTTTGTAACACCTTTTACAGGATATTAGAAGGTGAGGAGAATTTGCCATCGGAAATCTCAAACAAAACATCAGATCAACATTCAACAGAATAACTCTATTCTTCAGGACCTGAATATCATCAGCTTCTGAATGTGGAAAGAAGAAGGTTCTCATTTGGAAAAAGATTTAAAATATCAGTGTGACTGGAAGAACACCAAGAAACACTAACACCCGAATGTGTGTCCCTGAAAACTGACTGTAGCACTTACACAGCTTGAAAAAATATAACTTAATTGCTCTGGGAAGAAACTGTACACTTGTTCTGTGTGGAGAGACACAAGGACACTGGCACCATGGAGAAACTGTGGAAATGTGGGGAGGTATTCACTTTCCCCTCCCAGCTGGTAACTCATCGACGCACTCACAGTGGGGACAGACCGTTTACCTGCTCCGTGTGTGGGAAGGGATTCACTCGGTCGTCAAACTTAGCAATACACCAGCGGGTTCATACTGGGGAGAGGCCATTCACCTGCTCTGTATGTGGGAAGGGATTCGCTCGGTCAACACACTTAGCATTACACAAGCGGGTTCACACTGGGGAGAGGCCATTCACCTGCTCTGTGTGTGGGAAGGGATTCATTAACTCATCCAACTTAGTGTCACACCAGCGAATTCACACTGGGGAGAAACCATTCAGCTGCATTGACTGTGGAATGAGCTTTAGGCTTTTATCCACCCTGCAGAAACACCAGCGAGTTCACACTGGGGAGAAACCATTCAGCTGCACTGACTGTGGAAAGAGCTTCAGGCATTCTAGCAGCTTCATCGTACACCAACGAATTCACAGAGGGGAGCGACCATTCACCTGCTCTTTGTGTGGGAGGGGATTCACTCAGTCATCTAACCTAGCATTACACCAGCGGGTTCGCAGTGGGGAGAGGCCGTTCACCTGCTCCGAGTGTGGGAAGGGATTCACTGATTCATGCCAGTTGCTGAGACATGAACAAGTTCACACAGGGGAAAGGCCATTCACCTGCTCCGAGTGTGGGAAGGGATTCACTGATTCATCCCAACTGCTGAGACATGAACGGGTTCACACTGGGGAGAGGCCGTTCACCTGCCCCGAGTGTGGGAAGGGGTTCATTGATTCATCCCAATTGCTGAAACACCAGCGACGTCACAAGTGACTCAGGGATTGGATTCTGCTGTTATTGCAGCTGCTACTGACAACCAGGCCCGAATAACATTTGTTCTGACAGATGGGGTTTGTTTCTGCTAATGTTAATCCACTGTTTAACTGAGCTGGAATTAATTATTCTGGATCTATAGCTGATTGTGTTCTCAGGGCTGCAGAATTCTGGAAACGCTGTCTGATCTTTCCCCATAATTCAGAAACTCTCATTGGAAATTAGTTCACAACAATGTTCTGGACTTTTCCTTCAATCACAAAATGACCTTTGGTACAAAATCTACAATTCAGTGTCTGATTTGTTCCACTGATTAACATTTCCGATTAGAAAGTGCTGATCAGCCCTTGCTGCCAATTCTCACTGATTTGTACATTACACACAGTGAAGCCTCCGTTATCGCCCAGAAAGGGAATGGGAATTGGTGGAGAATTGAGAGTTCAGAATGTTATCCTTCCCATCTCCCATCTTGTCCAGAAATCCCCTCAGACCAGGAATGGAGACAAGTTCAATCCAAGTAATAGATTGTAAGAAATCACAGTTTAATCGACTTATGTAAAATCATCAGAAATTTATGGCATATTCCAGAAATAGCTCTCCCTCTGTATTCTGAAGAAAGCTTCTATGTCAACTTGCTGACTGACAAACACAGGACAGACCTGTTATCTCAGCCAAGGACAATGTCTTGAGCATAGCCCCTGAAAGAAGACATTTTTAACACTTATACAATTGGACATTATGAGCCATTCGCAACCCAACTGTGTGCAACAATTAACAATGGCTCTCAAAAACAAGGAGATTTCAAAGTGATTGGCTTCATCCAAACATCGAAATCTGGCTCACACCAGTGAACCGTTCAGAGGAGACGGCAGCCACCAGCCATGGACACCGACACCAGTGAACCGTTCAGAGGCGGCAGCCACCAGCCATGGACACCGACACCAGTGAACTGTTCAGAGGCGGCAGCAGCCACCAGCCATGGACACCAACACCAGTGAACCGTTCAGAGGACACTGCAGCCACCAGCCATAGACACCGACACCAGTGAACCGTTCAGAGGAGACGGCAGCCACCAGCCATGGACACCAACACCAGTGAACTGTTCAGAGGCGGCAGCAGCCACCAGCCATGGACACCAACACCAGTGAACCGTTCAGAGGACACTGCAGCCACCAGCCATAGACACCGACACCAGTGAACCGTTCAGAGGAGACGGCAGCCACCAGCCATGGACACCAACACCAGTGAATCGTTCAGAGGACACTGCAGCCTCCCCGAACAGGCGCTGGAATGTGGCGACTGGGGGCTTTTCACAGTAACTTCATTTGAAGCCTACTTGTGACAGTAAGCGATTTTCATTTCATTTCACACTGCAGCCACCAGCCATGGACACCAACACTCACTCGGCACCATCCTTCTGTTTGTCCTCCAGGAGCCAGAAACCATCCTCACCTAAAAAAGTGTTCACTATTTCTGTCCATTTAACTCAAGTTTGTTGCTTCCCAATCAACTGTTTTAAAATCATTCCTGAGCTCAATCCTCTTTTCGGGCAATGATTCCTCACTCTGGATCTTTCAAGTGGTGTTAAGAGTGGAATCACATCGCCTCTCGGCCTTTTGGCTAAGGTCAGCGTGAGATCAGGTGTAATAAGCCCACAAGACATAGGAGCAGAATTAGGCCACTCGGCCCATCGAGTCTGCTCCGCCATTCAATCATGGCTGATATTTTTCTCATCCCCATTCTCCTGCCTTCTCCCCATAACCCCTGATCCCCTTATTAATCAAGAACCTATCTATCTCTGTCTTAAAGACACTCCGTGATTTGGCCTCCACAGCCTTCACAGCAATGAGTTCTACAGATTAACCACCCTCTGGCTGAAGAAATTCCTCCTCATCTCTGTTTTAAAGGATCGTCCTTTAGCCTGAGATGGTGTCCCTCTGCTTCTAGTTTTCCTACAAGTGGAAACATCCTCTCCACATCCTCTCTATCCAGACCTCACAGTTTCATGTAAGTTACAATAAGATCCCCCCTCATCCTTCTAGTGCCTGGATCTGGGATGTCTCTCTCGTGGGGACCATGAATTGGATTCAATTTGAATTGGTTTTTGGAGCAGGCAAGGAGCTTGATAAGGGGTTTGCCCCTGTCCACACTCTGAGATCTGGCTTTGTAACTCTGATAAAGTAATAAAAAGAAAACAATTTATAAAAAGGAGTGGGATCACAGTGGTCGGGATCATCGACTTGAGAACAACAGCCTGAATTAAATGTAAATGGAGAATTTGAGTCTGGACTCGTGGAGTTTACAAAGCAGATATTTCTGTAGGTGCGTAGATAGGAAGAGATGAGTGAAAGTAAACATGCCCCCATGAGAGACAGATAAAGGGGAAATTATAATTGAAATAAGGAAATAACAGACACAAAACAAATACTTTTTATCTGTCATCATCGTAGGAAACAGAAACGTTCTAATTACAAGGGGGAACTAAGGGTTCAGTGCAGGGGGCAACCTTAATACAAGGAAGAGTCAACTTTAAAAAAATTGGTCAACAATACAAATATGTTAATCAAATGCCAGTAATTTTTTTTTTTTTTTTTTAAATTTAGATTACCCAATTATTTTTTCCAATTAAGGGGCAATTTAGCGTGTCCAATCCACCTACTCTGCACATTTTTGGGTTGTGGGGGTGAAACCCACGCAGACACGGGGAGAATGTGCAAACTCCACACGGACAGTGACCCAGAGCCGGGATCGAACCTGGGACCTCAGCGCCGTGAGGCGGTTGTGCTAACCACTAGGCCACCGTGCTGCCCTTTCAAATGCCAGTAATAATGAAAAACCAGTCAGACACATCTTTCAACATCATTTTATAGAATTTTACAGAAAAGTTGTTGATTGAATGATGCTTTCTGACAATTATAATGTGAATAAAAGTTTAAAAAATGAAAAAGACCATTTAATTCCCACTGAAAATGTGTTTGATTGATGAAGAGTGGAAGCTGCATGAATCCTGACTGAACTGCAGACAGCTTTGCAGATGCAGGTTACAGATTCCCTTATCCAGTCCGAATGAGGAACCTATAGAAATAGTGTCATGTGAGAGTACCTTTAAGAAATGGGTGATAACTACTGCAGTGATGTCAGAGAGTGGGTGGAGCTAGGCTGTCTGTCTGCTTTTCACTTTTGTTTTTGAGCAGGCTGCAGGGTGTGTTTTAGTTTTGTTTTCAGTGTTGGAGCTAAAGCCAGACCAAGTAGGTGTTCTGCTGTTCTCTCTGCCATCAAAACACTATCTCTTGATCATTTGGTGAATTCAGAATTATAAATGTTTTCAGTAGTGACTTTAACCTGATCTTCTTTTAAAAAGGTGTTTCTTTTGTAAGTCTTCTGAATGTTAAAAGGACAGCGCAAGCATTACTTAGTGTTTGTATTCTTTGGGAGTTGTATTTGAATTAATGGTTGCTAAGATGTTCACTGTATGTTTCAAAAAGGTTAACTTGAGTTCATAGAATAAACATTGTTTTGCTTTAAAAAAATACTTTTCCATTTCTGCTGTACCTGTGGAGTGGGCTGTGTGCTCCCCATATCACAATCTATTAAAAGTTGTGGGTCAGGTGAATTCCATGATACACTTTGGGGTTCTCTAAACCCTGGCCCATAACAATAGAGAGTGGAGAAATTAATGGGACTAAATGGTGACTATATCCTCTGGTCCAGACACCCTACTTCCTTACTTCCCAAGGACTGAAAAGTAGAAAACATACGAATCCTACACTCACTATTCCAGAAAGTAGAGAGAGATAAAATGGGAACCTACCATCCAGTTAGCCAAACATCAAGTGTAGGCAAAATGCTAGAATCTATCCTTATTATTCGTGACTTCGTGACTGGGTGCTGATAAAATCAGACTAGGCCTAAATTTTGTGGTGGTTAGAAAAATGAGAGGTGATCCCATTAGAACATATGATTCATAAAGGTCTGGAGAGGTTAGACGCTGTGAAGATGTTTTATATTCCTGACTGGGGAATCTGGGACACTGACTCTCAGTCTCAGAATAAAGGGTTGCCCATTTCAGATTGTGATGAGCAATTTCTTCACCAAGGTTGTGAATTTCTGGAATTCTCTCTCCCAGAGAGCAATGGATGCTCAGTCAGTGAGTGTAGTTAAGACAATTTGATATATTTTTGTGTATAAAGGGAATTGAGAGCTATAGGGAGAGTACAGGGAGATGGAATTGGAGTAGACAATCAGTGACGATCGAGGAGGCGGTGGTATAGTGGTATTGTCACAGGGTCAGTAACCCAGAGACCCAGGGGACTGTTCCTGGGATCTGGGTTTGAATCCCACTATGGCAGATGGTCAAATTTGAATTCAATAAAAATCTTAAATTAAAAATCTTATGATGACCATGAAAACAATTATCAATTGTTGTTAAAACCTATCTAATGCCCTTCAGGGAAGTAAATATGCCACCCTTATCTGGTCTGGCCTACATGTGACTCCAGACCCACAGAAATGACCTCTGAAATGGCAAATCAGTTCAAGGACAATTTAGTAATGGGCAATAAATGCTGGATCAGCCAGTGATAGACACATCCCCTGGACAAATAAAACAAGAATAGCAGGACAGGCTCGAAGGACCAAATGGCCTATTCCTGCTCATTATGTTCATTAAACCTCAGTCTGGTTCCCCTCAAGCTGCTGAGTGAGTGAATTAAATCTTTCCTCACAAATCACGAAGACGCCAGACTACAAGTCAGGACATAAACATTGTTTATCGGCTACAAATTAACAATTTATCTAGGCACATAGACCCTTTATTGACACAGAATCAGAAGGAGGCCATTCAGCCCATCAGTCTGTACCGACCCTCCAAAAGAGCACCTTACCTGGGACGGCTACCCTGCCTTATCCCTGTAATCCCACCCAACCTTCACATCTTTGGACACTAAGGGACAATTTAGCATAGCCAATCCAGCTAACCTGCACCTTTTTGGACACTAAGGGATAATTTAGCATAGCCAATCCAGCTAACCTGCACCTCTTTGGACACTAAGGGATAATTTAGCATAGCCAATCCAGCTAACCTGCACCTCTTTGGACACTAAGGGATAATTTAGCATAGCCAATCCAGCTAACCTGCATATCTTTGGACACTAAGGGATAATTTAGCATAGCCAATCCAGCTAACCTGCACCTCTTTGGACACTAAGGGATAATTTAGCATAGCCAATCCAGCTAACCTACACATCTTTAAACTAAATCCAAATCATGTCCAAGTGCAATCCGAGTTATCCAGCAGTTCAGCACTAATGGGAGAGATATTTCACAAAACAAGTAACAAAGATCCCACAGAATAATCAGTGATTCACTGTCAATCAGCACTAATGGATGCTGAGTGTTCATTACAGCAGGACCAGAGTCTGAGGTTAGAAATCGGTGAGTTTACTTTCCGAGTAATTCCTTCAATATCTGACAAGTTAGGTGTCTATCAAATAGCTCGAACCTGATGATTACATTCAGAGCTTACACAGCCTTATCCTCGAGTTACAGAACAGGCTTTCCCCTGTCAATATACAGCTGCAGGATTGGACTGAGATCTGTTTATTTTTCATGGTTCAGTTCAATGCAAATTTAAACCAAGGTTTGCAGAGATGATGATCTATTCACACATGAATGAGAGATGCTGTGGGGCACACACCAAGTCGAATAATGCTGCTTTACATCAGAAATAAACTCCAACTATCAGAATAAACAGTCCTGAATGTGATTAACAGCAGCAATAACAGCAGAATCACACCCCTGTAATCACTGGTGAACTCGCTGGTGTCTCAGCAGGTTGTATGACTGGGTAAATCCCTTCCAGCACGTGGAACAAGTGAATGGCTTCTCTTCACTGTGAACCTGCTGGTGCCTCAGCAAAGTGGATGACCGGATGAATCCTTTCCCACACTCAGTGCAGGTGAATGGTCTCTCTCCAGAGTGATTACGCTGGTGTGTGAGCAGAAGTTTTCTGCTTTCAAAGCTCTTCTCACAGTCAGAACATTTAAACAGTTTCTCAGTCATGTGAACATGTTGGTGTGCAGCGAGATGGGATAATCAAGTGAATCCTTTCCCACACACATGGCAGGTGAACAGTCTCTCCCCAGTATGGATTCGCTGGTGTACAGTTAGGTCGCCTTTTCTCCTGAACCCAGTCCCGCAGTGAGAACACGTGAACGTTCTCTCATCAGTGAACACGTTGATGACGCCGCAATTCCTCAGAACTTTTATAACACTTCCTGCAGTCTGGACATTTAAACGGTCTCTCATCACTGTGAGCACGTTGGTGTTTCTGCAGGTTGGATGATCGATTAAATCCCTTCCCACATTCAGAGCAAGTCTCCAGTGTGAATGTGCTCATGTGCCACAAGGTGGAAAGATGTCCTGAACCCCTTCCGGCAGTGAGAGCAGCTGAACGGTGTGGAACCGGTGTGAAGGTACTGGTGCTCCCTCAGTATGCGTGGTCTTTTAAAACTCTTTCCACAATCAGTTTAATCAATTAAACTCTCTCTTGTTGGTGTGAACTCGCTGGTGTTTCTGCAGAGCAGAGAAATCAGTGCTTCCCTTCCCACAAACAGAGCAGGTGACCAGCCTCTCCCGTGTGTGAATGTGCCAATGTATCAGCAGGGCCAATGACTGAGTAAATCCCTTTCCACATTAGGAGCAGCTGAACTGCCTCTCCCTGCTGTGAATGCGCTGGTGTATCAACAGGCCAGCCAACTGAGTGAATCCCTTCCCACACACTGAGCAGGTGAAAGGTCTCTCTCCAGTGTGAGTGTGTCGGTGACTTTCCAGGCCAACTGGGTAATTGAATCCTCTCCCACAGTCTCCACATTTATACGGTCTTTCCCCGTTGTGACTGCGCTTGTGTCTCATCGGGCCAGATGAACGGTTGAAATCTTGTCCACACACACAACACAGATGCAGTTTTACCCCACTGTGAACAGTACTTTTTGCTTCCATGTTCAAAAGCTGATGATATTCAGATATTCAGAAAGTGGCTCGTTGGTTTAGGGATATGATTCCCGCTTTGGGCTTTTCAGTGTTGAAGATTGCGAGAGGTCCCGGGTTCAAATCCCGGTGGAGCCCTTTAGTGTTGTTTAGGGGCTTGTTTAGCACACTGGGCTAAATAGCTGGCTTTTAAAGCAGACCAAGGCAGGCCAGCAGCACGGTTCAATTCCCATACCAGCCTCCCCGAACATGCGCCGGAATGTGGCGACTAGGGGCTTTTCACAGTAACTTCATTTGAAGCCTACTTGTGACAGTAAGCGATTTTCATTTCATTTTTTTCATCCTGAAGAATCGAGTGACTGGGTCAGATCTTGACGTGGTCTTTGACTTATGATTGTCTGAAATTTCTCATCTTCTAATACCCTGAAAAATGAATTGAAAACAGAAAGAGGGAAACACGAGAGACAAGCCACAAAAACACAAAGGCAAGTTGTGAAATTCAGCTGAACACATCTGGTAAATTGTGGGGTTGGAACTAAGATGAAGTGGTAAGAAAGTTGCTGGAATTGTTCCAAATGTTCACTAACGTCCTTCCAAAGATTTTATATTTAAAATCTATATTAAACCTGCAATAAAATAAAATCCACAACCGCTGCCACCGAGGATAAGGGCAGCAGACACTTGGGTAAAAACACCACCTGGAAATTTCCCTCCAAGCCACTCACCACCCTAACAAGGAGATATATTGCCATTCCTCCAGGAAATTCCTGGAATTCTCCCTCACAGTACCGTGAGTGCTCCTACACCACATTTAAAAATTTTTAAAAATAAATTTAGAGTCCCAATTCAGTTTTTCCAATTAAGGGGCAATTGAGCGTGGCCAATCCACCTAGCCTGCACATCTTTGGGTTGTGGGGGCAAAACCCACGCAAACACGGGGAGAATGTGCAAACTCCACACAGTCAGTGACCCAGAGCCGGGATCGAACCTGGGAACTCGCCGTCGTGAGGCAACAGGGCTAACCCACTGTGCCACCGTGCTGCCCTCTCCAGCACCACATTGACTGAAGCAGTTCAAGAAGGCAACTCACCAGCAACTTCTCAAGGGCAATAAATGCTGATGAAACCAGCCACACCCACCTCCCATGAATGAATTTTTAAAACTGACCTGGAATATCCACGCAAATACAATCCTGACAGTTACTAGGTGCAATAGAACCAAGAATTCCTACAGTGCAGAAGGAGGCTACTCGACCCATCAAGTCTGCACCTGCCCTCTGCAAGAGCACACTACCTAGGCTCACTTCCCTGCCTTATCCCCGTAACCCCAAATAACTTGAACATCCCTGGACACAAAGGGGCAGTTTTGAACAGCCAGTCCACCTAACTTGCACATCTTTGGACTGTGGGAGCAAACCTCAGCACCCAGAGGAAAGGCACGCAGACAGGGGGAGAAAGTGCAAATTCCACACAGTCACCCAATGCCGGCATTGAATTCTAGTCTCTGGCACGGTGAGGTAATAGTGCTAACCATTGCACCACCGAAATGCTTCACTCAAGTCACCCCACCTTCTGCGTTTGCATTGGACTCTGTCATTGCTGCTGCTTTGGAAAACTTTGGGGCATTTGAAATTCTCCACCAATGACCACTCCATCTTACGGGAATTGAACCCACGCTGTTGGCCTTATTGTGCACCACAAACCAGCTATCTAGCACACTGAGCTGAACCAGTTATATAGCCCCTGTATAATCACCTGAGGAAGGAGCAGTGCTCCAAAAGCTAGTGTTTGAAACCTGTTGGACTTTAACCTGGTGTTGTCAGACTTCTTACTGTGCTCATCCCAGTCCCACATCTCCACATCATCACTCCATCTTTCTGATGGATAATGGAGGGTCTGTACACATGGGTTTATGTATTACTTGATTCCTAATTTTATAAATTTCCCATTTTCCCCCAATATCCATATCACAGCAAAAAAGATCACAACTAATTAGTATTTTCGATTAGTATTTACAGCTTTGACAAAGGGTCATCTGGACTCCAAACGTGAAATGAAAAAATGAAAACGTTAGTTCTTTCCTCTCCACATGCTGCCAGACCTGCTGACATTTTCCAGCACTTTCACTTTGGTTTTAGAATTTTCGATGGCAATTGTTTTACCCAGCATTCCCCGCGGTAGTGAATGTCCCCTATTCACACCAGAGTAATATACTGCGCAGGCGCAGTATCGCCCAGTATGGGAGTATGCGCAATGTAAGTAATGGCGATGGGCAGAGTTGCTCTTTTGTCGTCTCTGCAGCGGGAAGGATGAGGAAACTCTGAGGGATCGATGGGGACGGATCTGGATAGGGAGGGTTTCTAAACACCTGGTGAGGGCCTCAAACCCCGAATGTGACTCTGCAAGTCCCGCGTTTCCGTTTCTGGGTTTTTTTTCCCCAGACACAGCTTATGGATAACGGTCGCCATTCTGGTTCAGCGCGGAGCGCATGCGCTGTGGCCTTTAGACGTTATAGAGAGTAGGCGGAGCTTCAGGTTTCTGTTCTCACCGGGTCCTAGTGTCCGGGGTCTAGGAGTATCCGGGTCAGACACCATCCAGGACAGCACGTTTTAAAACATATTCCCCACTTTCGGGTTGGGCATGATGTTCGCGGCCTCGAGGGGTATTTGTATCATATAATTTTAATTTTTTTAAATGAATTTAAAGCATCCAGTTCTTTTATTCCAATTATGGGGCAATATACCGTGGCCAATTCAGCTCCCCTTTCTTTTGGGCTGTGGGGGAGACATACACAGACACGGGGAGTATGTGTAAACGCCGCACGGACAGTGACCCGGGCCCGGGTCTTTGGCACCGTGAGATAGCAATGCTTCCCAATTTGGGCCTCATATTTATTTTCAATCATAGGTTACAGCCCCTAATAATAATAACCTTTTATTGTCACAAGTATGAAGTTTCTGTGAAAAGCCCCTAGTCGCCACATTCCGGCGTCTGTTTGTGTAAGCTGGTACGGGAATTGAACCCACGCTATTGGCCTTATTCTGCATCACAAACCAGCTATCTAGCTCGCTGAGTTAAACCAGCTAGATAGCCCCTGGATAGTTATCTGAAGGAACTGCTTCTCCATTTGGTTTATACTTCAACCCCACACTCCTAATCACTGCCTGCCCAGTGTGGAGGGGACTGAATAAGTCAGAGGATCTGCTCCTGGACCTGCTCTTGGGCCTGATTAAAGCAGCAATTTACAGAGTGGCGGGGGGTTAACTCTGGCTGTCAGTCCCTCTTCTGTGGTCTTGTCAATCCCTGGGTGGTCCTGGAGAGGGGGGCGTACGGTGTCTACCGGAACTCATGAGACCTTCCACACCGGTGGACACCTCAGGGTACAGGATGTCTCATAGACACTGGAAACAACATTCTGGTTTAGTTGAGAAGGACGTTTGATTGGACCACAAGTTTGGGGAAACAAGAGAGGAAAAAAATCATAGAAACTGGAATTGTCGGTTCTAAATTTCTATCCTGCACTAATGGTAATCCTGACACTGTCAATGTCTTTTACAAGGTACAAGAGGACGATGATTTACAGATGGGAAACTCAAACCAAACATCATATCGAGATCTGACAGAGTCACTCAATTCATGAGCACCTGAATACCATCCGTCTTTGAATGTGGAAGGAGAAATGTTTGTCTGATCTGTCCGTGGGAAAAGATTTCAAACATCAGTGTGACTGGAAAAGCACCGAGACCCACACACAACCGAGTGAGAGTGATCCAGTGAACTGACTGTGGAAAGAGCTTTAACCAGTTACACAGCCTGAAAAAACTTCACACCATTCACTGTCGTGTTCTGTGTGTGGACGAGGCTTCCACTGACCATCCAAACTGGACATACACAACAACACCGACACCACGGAGAAACCGTGGAAATGTGAGGACTGTGGGAAGGGATTCAATTACCCATTACCCATCCCTGCTGGAAATACATCGACGCAGTCACACTGGAGAGAGGCCGTTCACCTGCTCCATGTGTGGGAAGGGATTCATTCAGTCATCCCACCTGCGGACCCACCAGCAAGTTCACATTGATGAGGGGCTGTTTAACCAGTCAGACTGTGATAACAACTCTAAAAGCTCAGAGGACCTGGTCAAGCACCAGGTTGTTCGCACTGAGAGACAGTTCAGCTGCTCTCACTGTGGGAAGCTATTCAAACGATCACAGAATCTCATTGAACACGAGCGCACTCACACTGGGGAGAGACCATTCACCTGCTCTGTGTGTGGGAAAGGATTCACACGATCATCCCACCTCGCTACTCACAGACTGGTTCACAGTGATAACAGACCTTTCAAATGTACTGAATGAGAGAAGAGTTATAAAACCACAAGTGATCTGCTGATACACCAGCGAGTTCACAATGAGGAGAGGCCCTTCAGATGTACAGTGTGTGGGAAGGGATTTACTCAGTTATCTGGCCTCCAGAAACACCAGCGAGTTCACACTGGGGAGAGGTCATTCACCTGCTCCTTATGTGGAAAGGGATTCATTTATTTAACCAGCCTCAGATCACACCAACTTGTTCACTCGGATAAGAAACTTTTCAAATGTTCTGAATGTGAGAAGAGTTTTAAAACCACAAGTGTTTTGCTGAGACACCAGCGGGTTCACACTGGGGAGAGACCGTTCACCTGCTCTGACTGTGGGAAGGGATTCACTCGCTCATCCAACCTGCAGACACACCAGCACACTCACACCGGGGAGAGACCGTTTACCTTCTCTGAGTGTGAGAAGGGATTTACGTGGACAATTCATCTGACACAGCAACAGGGTTTGGATTCTGCTGCTGTTAATCACATCCAGGACTGAACCATGGTCATTCTGACTGTTGGAGTTTGTTTTTGCTGATGTTAATAATCTCTGTAACTGGGCTGGAGTTTAATCCTCTGAATATATGTCAAGTGAACTAATATTATTTCAGACACACTATCGAAACCTTCATTTCACTGGGGTAAGAGGCGATTAATTGATGTCCTGTTACTGAATGTTGCATTTTTGTGGCCATTCCTCCTTTCTAACTCCAGACTCAGTTCTTACACCTTCAGTTACTCTCAAAGCCATGTCCCAGCTCCCTATCGCTTCCAGTGTGTCTGTCTTAGCTTTGGCATCCAGGGGAGGTATTGGTAGCAAACCCAGGATCACTTAACACAAACCCCAGTCATTTGTACTGGGGACCTGGTCAAGCACCAGGTTGTTCGCACTGATGGACAGTTCAGTTGTTCTCACTCTGGGAAGCTGTTTAAATGATCACAGAATCTAATTGAACATGAACAAACTCGCACTGGGAAGAGTCACATGAAAGTGGTCAGTACAAATGATACAAGGACATCCGAAAAAAGGATCATTACAAACTTCTGCACTGCGAACCACCTAGAATCATATCATATCTCTGGGAAAAGACTGCAGTCGACCAGCCCGTATGGAGGCAGCACTGAAATTAGTTCAGTTTGTTTCAATTTGTACTGATGTGCTTGTCTCCCCAATCACCGAAGATGGTGATGTTTGTAGAGCCTCCTCCTCCTGTGATTTGTTTAATTATTCACCACCATGTGGATGTTGCAGGACTGCAGCTTTGATCTGAAACGCTATAAGTGAGATCGCTTAGTCCTGCCGAGAGCTGAGCACAGAGTCTCACTCTATGCGGATGATCTGCTCCTCTATATCTCGGACCCACAAAGCAGCATGGACGGAATCATCGCGCTCCTGAAAGAGTTTGGAGCCTTCTCGGGCTACAAACTCAACATGAGCAAAAGTGAGATCTTCCCAGTACACCCGCAAGGGGGGGGGGCAGCACTAAAGGGGCTGCCGTTCATACTAGCCCGAAATAAATTCCGCTACCTGGGGATCCAAATAGCCCATGACTGGAAAGGGATCCACAAATGGAACCTCACCAGCCTGACGGAGGAAGTTAAAAAGGACCTGCAAAGATGGAACACACTCCCGCTCTCCCTCGTGGGGAGAGTCCAGACGATCAAAATGAACGTACTGCCCAGGTTCCTCTTCCTGTTTAGATCCATTCCGATCTACATCCCCAAGGCCTTTTTCAAAGCGCTGGACAAACATATCATGGCGTTCGTATGGGGGGGTAAAAATGCTAGGATCCCAAAGAACAAAAAACAAAATCCAGGGGGGGTCTAGCCCTCCCGAATCTACAATTCTACCACTGGGCGGCAACAGCCGAGCGAGTAAGGGGATGGATCCAGGAGCCAGAAGCCGAGTGGGTGCGTGCGGAGGAGGCCGCCTGCATGGGAACCTCCCTCCGGGCCCTCGCCACGGCAGCACTCCCATCCCCACCCAAAAAACACTCCAGCAGCCCAGTGGTGACAGCCACCCTCCAATCCTGGAACCAACTGCGGCAGCAATTTGGCCTGTACAAAATGTCGGACAAGGCTCCCATCTGCAACAACCATAGGTTCAAACCAGCACTGACTGACGCCACCTTCAAAAGGTGGAGACAGGACGGGGGGACACTGACAGTCAGGGACCTATACACGGACGACAGGATCGCAACACTGGACGAACTGACAGAAAATTCAGCTAGCTGGGGGGAACGAGCTACGGTACCTGCAGCTCAAAAACTTCCTACGAAAGGAGACAAGGGCGTACCCACAACCGCCACGACAGACACTATTGGAAGACCTACTGGACGCAAGTATCCTAGAGAAAGGGAACTGTAGTGACATGTATGACCGACTGGTAGATAGGGACGACACCGTACTGGACGCAACAAGAAGGAAATGGGAGGACGACCTGGGGATGGAGATAGGGTGGGGACTCTGGAGCGAAGCACTGCATAGGGTCAACTCCACCTCCACGTGCGCAAGGCTCAGCCTGACGCAACTAAAAGTGGTACATAGAGCCCACTTAACGAGAAACCGTATGAGTAGGTTCTTCCCGGAGGTGGAGGACAAATGTGAGCGGTGCCAGAGAGGCCCGGCCAACCACGCCCACATGTTCTGGTCTTGCCCCAGACTTGTGGAGTACTGGACAGCCTTCTTCGAGGCTATGTCCAAAGTGGTGGGGGTGAGGGTGGAGCCATGCCCGATAGTGGCGGTCTTCGGGGTTTCAGACCAGCCAGATCTATTCCTGGGGAGGAGGGCGGACGCCCTTGCCTTTGCCTCCCTGATTGCCCGCCGTAGAATCCTGTTTGGCTGGCGGTCAGCAGCACCACCCAGAGCTGCAGACTGGCTGTCCGACCTCTCGGAATCTCTCCAAATGGAGAAAATCAAATTCGCCATCCGAGGGTCGGACGACGGCTTCCACAGAACGTGGGAGCCATTCATGCAACTGTTCCGGGACCTGTTTGTGGCCAACGTACATGAGGAAGAATAGTCGGGTGGCCAAGAACCAGGGGAAAATGGACGGGAATCGGGGGAAGGTAGCCGGGGGGAGGGGGGCTACGGGCTCGGTATGGGGGTTTGATGGCAAGCCAAGGCCCAAAACCAAACTATAAATAAATGCCTATAAACATGTGCCTCGGCCATATTGGGGAATGTAAAATATGTATGCTGGCTAAAGGGGGCGGCCACAATTATTGTTATGAAGATGCTTACCTGTAAATATTCATGTTAAATTTTTGTGTTTTCCTTTTTTTTTTTCTCTCTCTCTAATAACTTGTAATTTGTCATATATAAAATATGAAAACTCAACAAAAAAACATTTATAAAAAAATCCTGCCGAGAGCTGCTTCTGCTGTTTAATACGTTTATCGTCTCCTGTTATAGGGTCACCAGATTGGAATCTGTTTCAGGGAAACCTGGTGCTGCTCCTGACATGTTCTCCTCCACTGCATGGTGAATCAGGGTTGGTCCCTTGGCTTGATGGTAATGGTAGAGTGAGGGATATGCCAGCCTGTGAGGTTACAGATTGTGTTTAAATATTGTGCTGCTGATGGCTCACACCACCTCATGAATGCCCAGTTTTGATCTAGATCTGTCCAATTTTTTTGTGCACTCCCAGAACTGGTTGATCTCCCTAAATGCATGACCTCACACGTTTCTGTGTTAAATTACCTATTGCCCCTGGATTGCCCACTCCACAAATCCATCTCTATTGTTTTGGAGATGATAGCTATCCTCTACAATGTCCAGAATTCGGCCAATCTTTGTGTCGTCTGCAAATTTCCTAATCATGCTCCCTTGGTCCAAATTGTTACTATATAGCCCACATAGTAATGGTCCCAACACCGAGCCCTGTGGCACACCACTTGAAACAACTTTCCCAATTGCAAGGGCAGCTAATGAACATTATCCTTTGTCCCCGGTTACTGAGCCAACGTTTTATCCAGTTTGCCACATTGCCCTGTGTCCCATGGGCTTTCACCTTTTGCCAGTGGGACTTTGTCAAACGCCTTGCTAAAATCTATGTGCACAACATCTCACTGCACTACCTTTATCAACACTTCTTGTCACTTCCTCAAAGAATTTGATCAAATTTGTGAGGCAAGAACTTCCTTTAACAAATCCATGCTGCCTATCCCCGATTGGTCGATGCCTTTCTATGTGACAGTTAATCCTATCTCTCAGGATTCATTCTACTAATGGTGAGAATCAGCTCACTGGCACAGAGAGTGGGTGAAGTGAATAGTACAGATGTGTTGAAGGGGAAACTAGACAAACACAAGAGGGAGAAGGGAATAGAGGATTACAATGAGAGATTTAGATGTGGGAAGATGGGAGCAGCTCGAGTGGAGCAGAAACACCAGCAGGGACTGGATGGGCTGAATGGTCTGTTGCTGTGCTGTATATCCTGTGGAATCGAGCTCTGAATCCACTGTGTTATTTCTGTTTGTGTCGGGAAGCAGCATGACGTTAAACTGAGGACTATAATCAAAATCTCCCAGGCCACTGTCCTTCCCACCCTGCTGTGTGGAGCAGAATCCTGGGGATGCTATAGGAGCTACAGCTCTGGAACTCTTCCAGCAAAGACTCCTGAGGACCATCATAAAAATTCAATAGCAGGAGAAAAATCTCAAAACAACCAGGTTCCCCATTGTGCTGGGCTCAACAGCATAGAGACCATCCTCCAGAACATTGAACTTGGCAGCCAGGTCATGTCTCCCACATGGATGACTATAAAATCCCCAAGCAGACCTTCAATGGGGATTGTCTCAGGGCAAACAACATCACAGTGGTCAGTACAAATGATACAAGGATATCCAAAATAGGATCCTTACAAACGTCTGCACTGCAGACCACCTCTCTGGGAAAAGACTGCAATTGACCAGTCCATATGGAAGCAAGACTGAAATTGGTTCAGTTTGTTTCAAGGACCATCAACAACAAACTCATAACATCTGACATTCCCAGACAAAGACCAGAAGTGGAACAGCTACAAAGGTTTCCCCTGAGCACCAACAACAACATAAACTGCCAGTTCTGTGGACGTCCATGTCGTCCCACATCAGACCCTTAGTCACAATAGGACCCACAGAAACCAATGTAATTAATGTCAGCTTGGACATACTCGAACAATGAGGAGTTGACCCCAACATTATCCCTGTTCTCCGGATGGGATCACTGTACTCTGTCTGTATTATTGCAGAGCTGTTAATGAAGTCAGCAAAAGACAATCTGTTGTTGGGAGCTTGATGATAGAAATATAGAAAATTGAAGGAGTGGCCATTTCGCCCTTCGAGCCTGCGCCTCATTCATGATGATCATGGCTGATCTCCCAATTCAGTAACCGATTCCTGCTTTTCCCTCTTTTTAAAAAAAAATAATTTTTATTGAAATTTTTACAAAATATAAACATCTCAACTCTATTAACAAAACAACCGCGGTAACACCCCAAGAACAATACCCACCCAACTTCAAAAGCAACTACAAACAAAAGAAAAAAAACACAAAAGAACACCCAAACAACAAAAGGGAAAGAGATAAGACCCGTCACATCCCCCAAACCCATGTACACAGTTCTCCCTCCCACCGATCCAAACCCCCCCCCCCCCCCCCCCCCCCCCTCCCCGGTTGCTGCTGCTGCCGGCCTATTTCCCTACCGTTCCGCCAGGAAGTCTAGGAAAGGCTGCCACCTCCTAAAGAACCCTTGTACTGATCCCCTCAGGGCAAATTTCACGTTCTCCAATTTAATGAACCCCGCCATATCATTGATCCAGGCCTCCACGCTTGGGGGCCTCGCATCCTTCCAGTGGAGCAAGATCCTCCGCCGGGCTACTAGGGACGCAAAGGCCAGAACACTGGCCTCTTTCGCCTCTGCTTTTCCCTCATATCCTTAGATCCCTTTCGCCCCAAGCTCTATATTATCTGGTATCTGAAACCACAGGATTCAATATTTAGAGTCAACAAGATGAACAAGGATGTGTTCATCAGGGCCCAATTCTCCAGCTGGATATTCACAGGCGAAAGTCAGTCTGTTATCGAACACATTGAGGGAATTGAACAGAGAAAAGTCCCAATTGTAAGAAACCCGCAAATAATTTGTAAATATCTGTCAAATGTTGGCAGGTTCCAACTGTCGATTTCCATCACACTGAAGTCAATGAGAGGCGGGAGGGTGGTTATTCTGGACCTAAAAAACACCAGTTTAGCACAGCTAGAGTATGAAGTATAGTTCTGGTCACCATATTATAGGGAATAGCTCATTCTCAGCCAGTACAAACATGGTGGGCTGAATGGCCTCCTCTGTGCTGGAAACTTTTAGGATTCTGTGATGACAAGTGATCCTTGTGTTTTTATCCAAGATAGACCTCAGCCCAGTCATTCACTCCAAGTGCTGATGTGATGGTTCAAGCCAAGAGGTGTGTTTTGGAATCTTGTATTTTTAGAGACAGACACTCATTGAAAAGGGAAACGGAGAAAAGAAACTGACTCTCAGCTGCCAAGTAATCTAAGACTGAAACTGAGTAGAATCGTATAAAAGGACAAAGAAAGCCCTCAGAGCTCAGTCGCAGATTGTGGGTTCAGTGGTGCAGTACAGGCAGGTTGAGGAGCCTGAAATGAAATAAAAATGAAATGAAAATCGCTTATTGTCACATGTAGGCTTCAAATGAAGATATTGTGAAAAGCCCCTAGTCGCCACATTCCGGCGCCTGTTCGGAGAGGCTTGTATGGGAATTGAACCGTGATGCTGGCCTGCCTTGGTCGGCTTTAAAAGCCAGCTCTTTAGCCCTGTGCTAAACCAACTCCTGGATTCAAAAGCTGAAAATAAGCAAAGATGCATTTTCGGAAGATAACATTGGTGGCGATACACCATCCAGACCAAAAGATATAGGAGCAGAATTAGGCCATTTAACCCATCGGGTCTGCTCTGCCATTGAATCGTGGCTAATATGTTTCTCATCCCCATTCTCCTCATTAGCCAATCAGAGGGCTAGGTAGTGTTGAGGAAGCAGGGAGGCTGCAGAAGTGTTAAAGTGTGAGATTGTGCACTTTGGAAGGAAGAATAGGGGCATAAACTATTTTCTACAAAGGCTTCGAAATCAGAAGCACAAAGGGAGTTTGAAGGTCTAGTTCAGGATTCTCTAGGTTAACATGCAGGTTCACTTGGCAGTGAGGAAGGCAAATGCAATGTTAGCACGCATGTCAAGAGAGCTCGAATACAAGAGCTGGGATGTAATGTTGAGGCTGTATATGGCTCTGGTCAGACCCCATTTATAATATTGTGAGCAGTTCGGGCCCCATATCTAAAGAAGGAAGTGCTGGCCTTCGAATGGGTCCAGAGGAGGTTCACAGGAATGATCCCTGGAATGAAGAATTTGTCACATAAGGAGCAGTTGAGGATTCGGGGTCTGTACTCAATGGAGTTTAGAAGGATGAGTCTTACAGAATACTGAGCAGCCGAGAAAGAGTATACGTGGAGAGGGTGTTTCCACTAGTAGGAGAAACTAGATCCAGAGATGACTGCCTCAGACTGAAGGGACGATCCTTTAAAAGAGATGAGGAGGAATTTCTTCAGCCAGAGGGGGGTGAATCTGTGGAACTCTTTGCCGCAGAAGGCTGTGGAGGCCAAGTCACTGAGTGACTTTAAGACAGAGATAGATAGGTTCCTGATTAATAAGGGGATCAGGGGTTATGGGG
Source organism: Scyliorhinus canicula (assembly GCF_902713615.1). NCBI lineage: Eukaryota > Metazoa > Chordata > Chondrichthyes > Carcharhiniformes > Scyliorhinidae > Scyliorhinus > Scyliorhinus canicula. Next base: position 327,847 of record NW_024055427.1, read on the forward strand.
AAAAGGCAGGAGACGGGATGAGAAAAAGATCAGCCATGATTGAATAGCAGAGGAGACTGGATAGGCTGAATGGCCTTATTCTGCTCCTTCTTTTATGGTCTTAATGTAATAAAACATCCCTCGGTGCTTCCGAAGTTTCAGAAAGAAGAAAATGACATTGAGTCACATCGGCTGTTATTAGGGTAAATGGACAAAATATTTTTATATATATATAAATTTAGTGTACCCAATTAATTTTTTTCCAAATAAGGAGCAATTCAACGTGGCAAATCCACCGACCCTGCACATCTTTGGGGTGTGGGGGCGAAACCAATGCAAAGACAGAGAGAGTGTACAGACTCCACACGGACAGAGACCCAGAGCCAGGATCGAGCCTGGGACCTTGGCGCTCTGAGGCAGAGTGCTAACCGCTGTGCCATCGTGCTGCCCTTAAATGGATACAATCTTGAATGGAGAGGGAGATTTTTTTTTTAAAATAAATTTAGATTACCCAATTATTTTTTCTATTAAGGGGCAATTTAGCGTGGCCAATCCACCTACTCTGCACATTTTTGGGTTGTGGGGGCGAAACCCACGCAGACACGGGGAGAATGTGCAAACTCCACACGGACAGTGACCCAGAGCCGGGATCGAACCTGGGACCTCAGCGCCGTGAGGCGGTTATGCTAACCACTAGGCCACCGTGCTGCCCGAGAGGGAGATTTTAACAAGTATCTTTAATCAGTGCCGAGAGGTGGAGACGGCAGACAGCTTGAGGGAGGCCTTCAAAGAAACTCGCGTGTCAAAGATATAAAAAACTCTTACAACACCAGGTTAAAGTCCAACAGGTTTGATTCAAACACGAGCTTTCGGAGCGCAGCTCCTTCCTCAGGTGAATGGAATGAGGTGAATTCCTCATTCACCTGAGGAAGGAGCTGCGCCCCGAAAGCTCGTGTTTGAATCAAACCTGTTGGACTTTAACCTGGTGTTGTAAGACTTCTTACTGTGCTCACCCCAGTCCAACGCCGGCATCTCCACATCATAAAAAAACTCAACAGACTACATTTAACACAAAACAGATGTTTGATTTTTATCCAGAATATATAACTTAGCTGAAGTGTATCAACATCAGCAAAACAGACTCCAATGAATATGGTTTAGACATGAATATCATTCCCAACAAAATCCAATCATTGTTATTTGTGAACTGGCTGGTGTTTCCGCAGGTTCGATTATTGACGGAATCCCCAGAGTGAACTCACCAGTGTGTCAGCCGGGTGGGTAACTAGTCAATCCCTTCCCACAAACAGAACATAAAAATGGTCACTCCCCAGTCTGAATGCGCTGATGAATTTCCAACTGTACCTTTGCCCACAGTCCCAACATTTCCACGTTTTCCCCCCCGATTGAACACGCTAGTGTTTCTGAGTTTATGAATTAGCAAATCCCATTTTATACACAGAGCAGGTGAATGGTCTCTCCTCAGTGTGAATCCGCTGGTGTTTCTGTTGGTTTAATGACTGAGTGAATTCCTTCCCACACTCAGAGCAAGTAAATGGTCTCGCCCTGGTGTGACTCCGCTGTTGTATCCGGAGTGTGAATGAATCAGCAAATCCCTATTTAGACCCAGTGCAGGTGGACGGTCTCTCCCCATTGTGAACCCGCTGGTGTTGCCGTAAGTTGGATGAATCAGCAAATCCCTTTTTACACACAGTGCAGGTGAATGGTCTCTCGCCAGTGTGAAGTCGCTGGTGTGTCTTCAGGGTGGATGACTGTGTGAATCCCTTCCCACACTGAGAGCAGGTGAACGGTTTCTTCCCAGTGTGAACCCGTTGGTGTGTCAGCAGGTGGGATGAAGTGGTGAATCCCTTCCCACACTTGGAGCAGGTGAACGGTCTCTCCCCATTGTGAACCCGCTGGTGTTGCCGTAAGTTGGATGAATCAGCAAATCCCTTTGCACACACAGTGCAGGTGAACGGCCTCTCTCCTGTGTGATGGCGCCGATGAAGTTTCAGGCGAGATGGGTAACTGAATCCCTTCCCACAGTCCTCACATTTCCACGATTTCTCCCCAGTCTGACTACACTTGTGTTTTGACAGGTCAGATGATCGGCTGAATCCTCGTCCACACACAGAACATGTGTACGGTTTTTCCCCACTGTGAATGATACTTTTTCCTTTCATTTGTAAACTTTGATGATGTTCCGATGATATACGGGCGATGGTAAATTGTGAGGCTCCGTGTGATCTTGATGTGATGTTGGTTTGAGTTTCCCCAAATGCAAATCCTTTGAACCTCCTGTGAAATTGATTGAAAACAGAAAATAAGGAGTGAGAGAGAACGACAAAAACACAAAGGCAGGTTGTGAAATTGAGCTGAATGAATCTGGTCATTTGTGGGGCCGACACTGGGAGAAAGTGACCATGAAAACTGCTGGATTGTTGTAAAAACTCAACTGGTTCACAGATGTCCTTCAGGGAAGGGAAGCTGCCAAACTTGAGTCCCACTCACTCACTCATCACCCCTGTGCTCACTGACCTACATTGGAACTCGGCTAAGCAACATCTGAATGAAACATTCACATCCCTGTTTGCAAATTTTGCTCTTCACTATTTCCAGCTACACAGGAGTTTAATTCTTGAACCGCAGATCAAACATAAATACTTACATTCAGGTCCCGATGAACTGAGTGACTGCCAGATTTTGATGTCAATCTTGGTTTTCCAGAGTGGGGTGGGGGAGGGGGAGAGAGCGAGAGAAAGAGAGAGAATTGGAGGTGCGTGATGACATCACAGACAGGAAGACAGAGCATCTGGATCTATGCAAACCAGTGGTCACCACACATTATGGAGGATGTGATGGTCCTCGAGAGAGTGCAGGGGAGACTTACCAGAATAGTTCCAGGAATGAGGGATTTTAGTTGCAATGTTAATTTGGAGAAACTGCAGTTGTTCTTCTTGGAGCAAAGGAGAATGATAGAGGTGTTCAAGTTTCTGATTGGTCTCAGTAAAGTAGCTAAAGAAACGTTGCTCCTACTAGCTGATTGTAAAAAGGATTTCAGGACACAGATTTAAGATTTGGAGCAAGATCTACTGGGCGATATGAGGAAGAAATTTTACAGTGAGTGGTAATGACTTGGAACTCAATGCTTACGCTGAAAGTGCGATAATATCCAGGACCTGATGAATCGAGTGATGCTGTCAGAGTTTGATGTCAGGTTTTCTTTACGTTTCCTGCCTGCAAATCCTTTTCTAATACCCTGAAAATGAAAGTAACAAAAGCCATCTGTCAGTCCAAAATCGAAATTCAGGAAAAAAATAAACCTATTGTTGGTCTGAGTTTGCTTTGTGTAAATCCTCCCTTTCTAACCCCCTGTAAAAGGAGTTTTCAAAATTCGTCATTGTCAGTCCAGGATAGAAATTCACTACATTCTCCCCTCCTGCTCCCTGGGCCAGGATGACAGCTCATACACCCTGCTGCACTTTACCCTCGTTGTCATCAGCCATACATCAATTTCAGGATGGCCTTTACTCAAGGTTGTGAGTTTCTGAGGTGGTTCTTGATATGACTGGACACGGTCGTAGATCTTTAGACACATGGAGGAGGATGTTCCAAGAGGTAGTGAGAACTGAAAAGCAGAACGTCTTTCTCTTCTTTTCCATCTCTGCCTCAACAATAAGACATTGGGACTCAAAGGTTTGATGGTTGTCTTGGGTAACAAACCCTTCCCAAACCATTGGATAAAATCAAATTACTGCGGATGCTGGAATCTGAAACCAAAAAGAAAATGCTGGAAATTCTCAGCATATCTGGCAGCATCTGTAGGGAGAGAAAATAGCTGACGTTTTGAGTCCAAATGACCACTCAAAACATTAGCTCATTTAGAACATACAGTTCAGGAGGATGCCATTCAGCCAATCGAGTCTGCACCGACCCACTTAAACCCTCCCTTCCACCCTATTCCCGTAACCCAATAACCCCTCTGAACCTTTTTGGTCACTAAAGGCAATTTTTCATGGCCAATCCACCTAACCTGCGCGTCTTTGGACTGTGGGAGGAAACCGGAGCACCCGGACAAAACCCACGCAGACACGGGGAGAACGTGCAGACAGTGACCCAGCAGGGAATAAAACCTGGGATCCTGGTGTTGTGAAGCCACAGTGCTATCCACTTGTGCTACCGTGCTGCCCTCTTCTCTCCCTACAGATGCTGCCAGACCTGCTGAGAGTTTCCAGCATGTTCTTTTTGGCTCCTCCCAAAACATTCTCCTTCTTCAAAACATCCCAAAAGGGGCAGCACGGTAGCATTGTGGATGGCACCCCCTACAAAGATGGCTGCTCCGCATGCACCCTGGTGCGCTACACCCCGCCGTTCGCCCAGACCGAACATGAGGAGCTGCAACTCCGCTCGGTACAAATTGGGTCCGGTAACCTCTTTTCCCAGATTTGCGGCTCACACAACATTTTCACGGAGCGTTTCCGCCCACCGCGCGGCTTCTTCGCTCCCTCCGCCCCGTCAATCTGAACTGGGAGCCGCTGTCCATCACCATTACCTACACTGCGCATGCTTGAATCACAGCCCGGCCCCGCCCCTCATTCACTCTGATTGGTTCGAGGACCAGCCGCTCTCGGTCGGTCCTCCAGTACAGCCTCTACTCTTATTGGTCAATCCACAAAGGGTTTCCAAATCCTCCCATCCCCCGCCTGACGCTGACTCCGCTTCTCCGGGACAAACAAGCGCCGACGTCACCCTTGCTCCAAACTGCACCTGCGCACTAAAATCAAGCAACTGCATTGCCCATGCGCCAGATCACAATGTCGGTAAGTGAGTGACGGCAGCTCCGGACCAATGGGAAGAATCTGCAGGACTGAGCGGGAGCGGCTGACCCTCCAACCAATCAGAGTGAATGAGGGGCGGGGCTGAGTCCGGATCTCTCTCATTGGCTGACACTCTGCATCATTTTGAAGCTGATTTGTCTCAAACTCCAAGAGAAAACTGGACCTTTCTGTTTGTGGCTTTAAACAGATGAAACCCTGTGGGTCTGGAGAAAACGTTTCAACATTTGTCACTGAAATGAGGCAAGTCACCAGACAGGAGCTTCCAAACCCAGGCCACCACCGTCTGTAAAGACAAGATGTGACGGAGTTGGACTGGGGTGAGCACAGTAAGAAGTCTTACAACACCAGGTTAAAGTCCAACAGGTTTGTTTCAAATCACTCGCTTTTGCAGCACTGCTCCTTCCTCAGGTGAAAGACAAGGGCAGCAGACTCTTAGGGAGCAGCCTCCCCGGGGAGGCAGTGAACAAGCAATCCAGACAACCAGGGACATGATTTTGGGATAATAAAAGCAAAATACTGCAGATGCTGGAAATCTAATAAAATCAGAAAGTACTGAAGGAGATTCAAAACGTTCATTATTTTTCTCTCTCCACAGATACTGCCAGACCCGCTGAGTTAATGCCACAAATCATCTTTTTTTATTATAATGGTAGTTTGAATCCTACCACGGCTGAATTTGATTTCAATAAAAATATTGTGATCATGGATCAATTGTCGTAAAAACACATCTGGTTCTCATGTCCTTTTGGGAAGGAAAACTGCCATCCTTACCCAGTCAGGTCTACACGTGACACAATTCACAAACAATTCAAGGGCTTAAAGGAATATGGGCTGCACGGTAGCAAAGTGGTTAGCGCTGTCACTTCACAACTCCAGGATCCCAGGTTTGATTCCCGACTTGGGTCACTGTCTGTGCGGAGTTTGCACGTTCCCCCGTGTCTGCGCGGGTTTCCTCTGGGTGCTCTGGTTTCCTCCCACAGTCCAAAGATGTAGAGGTTAGGTGGAACGGCCATGATAAATTGCCCTTAGTGTCCAAAAAAAGGGTAGGTGGGGTTACTGGGATGGGGTGGAAGTGTGGGCTTAAGTAGAGTGCTCTTTCCAAGGGCCAGTACAGACGCAATGGACCAAATGGTCTCCCTTCTGCACTGTAAATTCTATGATTCTCTAACTGGGCAGACAGGAAATGTCACCATCTGAACAAGGAGTCTCCCTGGTCAGCAGAAGGGTTAGGCTAGGTTAGGGAGAAGGTTGATACTGTCATCATTGTGAACAACACAAACTATCTCTTGTAGCTTGTTGAATCAGATTTAACGGGGTCAATTTCTATATGTTTTCTGGACTGGACAATCACATTTAAATCTGGGACTCAGGTGACGATATGAATTTGTGTTAGGTGACAAGATGTAGAACTATGTTTTATCCCAAGAATACCTTACACTCAGAGTGATAGTTTTTCAGAACCAGGTGTGAAGCATGATTTCATCCTCAAAAGGACCACAAAAGTTCTATCATGAGAGCATCCAAAGGAAGAGTAGCTGATCTCAATGGGTGTAGTGAGGTTATCGATGGGTTTTGAATGTAAATCCACACAATGAAGATCAGAATCGGGTGAGTTTTTCCTGCTCCACCGTCTGATCCAATAAACACTCGGCACCTGTTCAGTTACCTTGAGTCAAATAGTTCGAATTCTCATTTTGGAAATGGAGTAAGGGGGTTTTCCTTTTTAAATAAATTAACAAAAACATCTTATTTACAGATTCCAATTTAAAAGATTTAATATGTACACAGTCTTTGGTATTTGTGCTATCTTATCCACAAAAATAAGTAAACTCAAAAAATACTCAACACAAATACAGACGGTAATGTGATTACGTGACTACATCACTTAATAAAGGTGTCAGAGTGGAAAAGGAGATCCTGGAAACCTAAATTTAACTCCTGAAAATCAGATTGGCACACAGGGATAAATCGCTGGCTTTTAAAACAGACCACGGCTGGCCAAGCAGCACGGTTCAATTCCCGTACCAGCCTCGCCGAACAGGCGCCACTATGTGGCGACTAGGGGCTTTTCACAGTAACTTCATTTGAAGCCTACTTGTGAGAAAAAGCGATTTTCATTTCATTGAGCATCTCGCGAGAAAATCTCAAGAAGAGTCATTGAAAAATATATATTTTAAGCCCTGCAGTCAGATCTTTCAGATACTGAATTGTAGATTATGCACCAAAGATTGATCCAGAATTGAAGCAAAAGTTCAGAAATTTATTCTAAACATGTTTCTGCTGAGAATTCCTGGATTAAGGGGAAATATCACAGATGGTGCTTTTAACAATAGACACTGTAGCCCCAAAAATACATGCAATTTTCAGCTTATTAAGATTCAGCAGTTATGGGGTTAACATCAGCAGAAAATATTGTCAGATGATCAAAACTAAACAACAGCAACAACAGCAGAATCCAACCCCTGCAGTCATTGATGAACTTGCTGATGTTTCTGGAGGCATCGTGACTGAGTGAATCCCTTCCCACACACACAGCAATTGAATGGTTTCTTAGTGTGAGTGCGTTGGTGTGCCAGCAAGTTGAAAGACTTTGCGAATCCCTTCCCACACACTGAGCAGGTAAACGGTTTCTCCCCAGTGTGAGTGCGATGGTGAGCAGTGAGGTTGGACGACCGATTGAATCCCTTCCCACACACGGAGCATGTGAACGGTCTCTCTCCAGTGTGAGTGCGTTGGTGAGCAGTGAGGTTGGATGACTGCCTGAAACTCATTCCACAGGAGGTGCAGCTGAATGGTTTCTCTTCAGTGTGAATTCGTTGGTGTCTCAGAAGGGTGGGTAAAACTGTGAATCCTTTCCCACACACAAAGCAAGTAAACGGTCTTTCCGTAGTATGGAGCCGCTGGTGTACAATGAGGGAGGATGCCTGTCTGAAACTCTTTCCACAGGAAGTGCAGCTGAATGGTTTCTCCTTAATGTGAACTCGCTGGTGTGACAGCAAGTGGGATGATCCAGTGAATCCCTTCCCACACACAGAGCAGGTGAACGGCCTCTCACCTCTATGAACACGCTGGTGTGACAGCAGGTGAAATGACTGAGTGAATCCCTTCCCACACTCGGAGCAGCCAAACGGCTTCTCCCCAGTGTGAGTGCGTTGATGTACAGTGAGTGCTGAAGAATGCCTGAACCACTTTCCACAGGAGATGCAGATGAATAGCTTTTCCTCAGTGTGAATCCGCTGGTGAGACCAAAGGCCAGATGACTGAATGAATCCCCCCCCACACACAGAGCAGGTGAACAGCCTCTCCCCAGTTTGAATGCGTCGATGGTTTTCCAGCAGGGAAGGATAACTGAATCCTTTCCCACAGTCTTCACATTTCCATGGTTTCTCCATGATGCCAGTGTCCTTGTGTCTCTCCAACTTGGATGATTCGTTGAAGTCTTCTCCACACACGCAGGACATGTGTACAGTTTCTCCTCGCTGTGAATGTCGTAATGTTTCTGCAGGCTGTGTAACTGGTCAGTTCACTGGAACGCTCTCGCTCGGGTGTGTTTGTCTCGATATCTTTCCAGTCTCACTGATGTTTAAAAGTGTTTCTCACAGACAGAAGAGACAAACGTTTCTCCTTCAACATTCAAAGTCTGAGGATTTTCAGGTCCTGATGAATTGAGTGACTGTCAGATGATGTTTGGTTTCAGTCTCACATCTGTAAATCCTCCTTTCTAATATCCTGTAAAAGGAATTTACAAACATCATCACTGTCAGTGAATGATATAAATTCTGAACAGACAATTCTAGTTTCTCGGGAACATTTTTTCCTCTCCATTCCCCCAAAGCTGTAAATCCTCGTCCCACACACTCTCCCTCCTCCCTGGGCTGAAATCCAAACCCATCTGCACCATTTCTTTCCTCCACTCCCAGTTTTCTCCCTCCCTCTCCTCTGCCTGGGTTCAGTTCTCCAGCTCCTGTCTACAGACTGACAATAAAATCAATGGGTCTTATTGGGGGTTTGGGGCCTCCAGCGGGTGTTTGTGAATCCTCCCCGCCCACCTGCCAGGGTTTCCTTCCTTGTCAGAGATCATAGTCCTCATTGATTTGAGTGCAAAGTGTCAGCTCTTATTTATTATCCCCCATCCTGTGATGTGAACCACCCTCCAGTGTGTGAAGCAGGATGGTGCCCGTTAATCTGGGCCTGTTCCCGGGAGGGAGGAAGAAGCTCCGCAGCTGCAAACCAGGGAGCTGATACTGATGGTGAAGGGTTTGTGGATCCACAAAGTGTTTCCAAATCTGTTTCTCCCGCCACAGGTGTAACATGGTGGCAGTGGTTAGCACTGCTTCCTCACAGCTCCAGCGACCTGGGTTCAATTCCAGGGTAACCATGTGGCGTTTGCACATTCCCCGCATGTGTGCGTGGGTTCCCTCCGGGTGCTCCAGTTTTCTCCCACCGCTCAAAGCTGTGTAGGTTTGGTGGATTGGCTATGCTAAATTGCCCCTCACTGTCCAAAAAATGTTAGGTGGAGTTACTGGGTTATGGGGATAGGGTGGAGTCATGAGCTTAAGTAGGGTGCTCTTTCCGAGGGCTGGTGCAGGCTCGATGGGCCGAATGGCCTCCATCTGCACTGTAAATTCTATGAATCTGCAGGATTTCTCAGTCACTCTGATCCAATGGGTCTGTCTGGTGGTATTTCCCTGGTCCTGTCCATGTGTTTGGGTATTTTAGGGAGCCGGTACAACTCCCTTGGTTCCAGCTGTTGTTTTTGGTTAATGTGTCTGGAATATTTGAGTTCTTCCAGTCTGTCTCCAATTCTCCTTCCTGTCTCGGGTAGATTGATCGAGGGAGCTTGGTGTTGTGATTTATGTTGTTTAGTTGTCTGTCCGTCTCCAGCAGGTACTGTTGTCTCTCGATAATGACTGTGCTGCTACCCTTGTCTTCTGGTCTTATTAACATTTCTGTGTTGGATCTAAGTTCCCAAATTGTCTGTCTTTCTCTCCAGGTAAGATTCTGTTTGTCTCTTGTATTTCATTACTGTGACAGGGCAGAGATCTGATTGAAGGGATTCAAACATAGGAGTTCTGGGAAAGATGGGCAAGGATTTGGGAGGTGACAACATGTTCAAAGAGTTTGGAGAGGAGAGGGAGGTTGAAGATGGGTCAGTAATTTGTAATGATGGCAGGGTCAAGAGTTTGTTTTATAGAGGGGGTGATGATGGCAGATTTGAAGGACAGAGGGACAGTACCTGAAGGGACAGAAATGTTGACAATATCCATGGACACAGGGCAGTTGGCTGATCAGTAGCTCAGTGGGAATAGGATCGATGGAGCAGGAGCTGGGTCTCATGGACAAGATGAGCTCTGAGAGGGCACGAGGGGAGATGGGAGAGGAACTAGAGAAAGATGTGGGTTCAGGGCTCGGGAAAGGATGAAATTTAGAGACAGTTTGGTCCAGTGGGCACGTGGAAGGGAGGGAAGCAGCAGAGGCAGCTGATCGGATTCACTCAATCTCAGACACAAAGAAGCTCCACAAGCCCCTCACATCTTGTTGGAGGTGAGGATGGAAAAGACAGGGGAGAGCGAGAGTACTTCAAAAGGAGCTAACTTGTGTCAGAGATATTAAAAAGTTTCAACAGTGCGCATTTAACACAAATCTAATTTTTTTGACTTTTAGCCAGAATATTAGCCCCTGTAAATGAGCAGAAAGAGACCCAAATGAACATGGTTCAGTCCTGACTGTGAGTAACAGCAAAATTCAATTACTGCAGTTATTTGTGGCACTGTTGGTGTCTCAGGAGGTGGGATGAAGTGCCGAATCCCTTCCCACAATTGGAGCAGATGAACGGTCTCTCCCCAGTGTGAACTCGCTGGTGCTTCTGCATGGCGGATGACTCAGTGAATCGCTTCCCACACTGGGAGCAGGTGAATGGCCTCTCCCCGGTGTGAATTCGTTGATGTACACAGTGAGGTGAGATGATCGCCTGAAACCAGTCCCATAATGAGAGCACCTAAACGGTCTCTCATCAGTGTGAACATGTTGATGATGCATCAGTTCCCCAGAACTCTTATAGCTCTTCCCGCAGTCTGGACATTGAAACGGTCTTTCATCAGTGTGAATTCGCTGGTGACTTAGCAGGTCGGATGACTGGGTGAATCCTTCCCCACACTTGGAGCAGCTGAATGTTCTCTCCGCAGAGTGAATTCGTTGGTGCTTCTCCAGGTCAGATGATCGCAAGAATCTTTTCTCACACTTGGAGCAGCTGAATGGCCTCTCCCCAGTGTGAATTCGCTGGTGCCTCTGCAAGTCAGATGATCGAGTGAATCTCTTCCCACACTCTGAGCAGGTGAATGGCCTCTGCCCAGTGTGACTTTGCTGATGCACAGTGAGGTCAGATGATTGTCTGAACCCAGTCCCACAGGGAGAGCACCTAAACGGTCTCTCATCAGTGTGAACACGTTGATGGCGAATCAGTTCCCCAGAACTTTTACAGCACATCCCGCAGTCTGGACAATGAAACGGTCTCTCATCAGTGTGAACTCGCTGGTGACTCAGCAGGTGGGTTGAAAAAGAAAATCCCTTCCCACACTTGGAGCAGGTGAAGGGTCTCTCCCCAGTGTGACTGCATTGATGAGTTTCCAGCTTGGAGGGGGAAGTGATTCCTTTCCCACAGTCCGCACATTTCCACGGTTTCTCCTCGGTGTGACTGCATTTGTGGCTTGTGAGGTCTGATAGAGCGAATCCTCGTCCACACAAACAAATCATGTACGGTTTCTCCCCACTGTGAACAATGCTTTTTCCTTCCATGTTCAAAATCCGCTGATATTCAGGGGATGATAAATTGAGGACTCTGTCAGATCCTGATGTGATGTTTGGTTTGAGTTTCCGGACTTTGAATCCTCCCCTTCGAACACCCTGTGAAACTGATTTAAAAACAGAAAATAGGGAATGAGAGAGACCCCACAAAAACACAAAGGCAGGTTGTGAAATTGAGCTGAATGCATCTGGTCACTTGTGGGGCCGGCACTAGGAAAAAGTGACCATGAAAACAGCTGGATTGTTATAAAACCCAACTGGCCTCTTTGGGAGGAGAGAGAAAGAGGCGAAGGTGGATTTTGTATATCTACAAGACATATGGGCCTCACGGTAGCATAGATGGGCCTCACGGTAGCATGGTGGTTAGCATCAATGCTTCACAGCTCCAGGGTCCCAGGTTCGATTCCCGGCTGGGTCACTGTCTGTGTGGAGTCTGCACGTCCTCCCCGTGTGCGCGTGGGTTTCCTCCGGGTGCTCCGGTTTCCTCCCACAGTCCAAAGATGTGCGGGTTAGGTGGATTGGCCATGCTAAATTGCCCGTAGTGCAAGGTTAATGGGGGGATTGTTGGGTTACGGGTATACGGGTTACGTGGGTTGATCATTGTTCGGCACAACATCGAGGGCCGAAGGGCCTGTTCTGTGCTGTACTGTTCTATGTTCTATGTTCTATATTAACAGAGTAGTTAGCAAAGCAAATTCGATCTGAGCTTCATCAAGAGTAATATTGATACTGAAACTATGCTTCTGGTGGCACAGTGATTAGCACTGCTGCCTCGCAGCGCCAGGGACCCGTGTTCAATTCTGGCCTTGGTGACTGTGTGGAGTTTGCACTTTCTCCCCGTGTCTACGTGGGTTTCCACCCGGTGCTCAGGTTTCATCCAACAATCCAAAGAAGAGAACGTTAGGTGGATTGGCCTTGATAAATTCCCCCTTAATGTCCAGGGATGTGCAGGTTAGGTGGGGCTATGGGGTTACAGGGACAGGGTAGAGGTGTGGGCCTAGGCAGGGTGCCCTTTCAGAGAATCGGTGTAGACCCGATGGGCCGAATGGCCTCCTTCTGCACTGTTGGAATTCTATCGTTCTAATTCTATTCTATGAATCTTTATACAGCTCTGGTCACCACTCTTCAGGAAGGATGTGAAGGTTCTTGGAGAAGGTGCAGAGGAGATTTACCAGAATGGTTCCAGCAAAGGAGGTTGAGGGGAGATTTGATTCAGGTCCACAAGATTATGCCAGATTTCCATCGGGTGGACAAAGAAACTCTGTTTCCATTCACTGATCGTACAAGCAGTCGGGACACAGATTTAAAGTTTTGGGTAAAACCTGGATTGAACAATATAAGACCCTGAAGGGTTTTGACAGGGTGGATGTGGAGAGGATGTTTCTTCTTGTGGGAGAATCTGGGACACGGGGGTCACTGTGGCAAAATAAGGAGTCGCCCATTCAAGATGGAAATTAGGATTTTTTATTCTCTTGCGGGTTATAAGACTTTGGAACTCGCGCCCTTAAAAGGCAGCGGATGCAGAGTCCTTGAATAGTTTTAAGGCAGAGCGTGATGAGCAAGGGGGTGAAAGGTTATCAGGGGTAGGCAGGAATATGGAGTTGAGGTTAGAATGAGATCAGCCACAATATTTTTGAATGCTGAGCAGTCTCGAGGGGCCGAGTGGCCTGATCCTAGTTTGTATGTAAAAGGTACAGGAGATATGAGGTGATATGAGATATGTTTTTACACAGCGAGCAGCAATTACCTGAAACTTGCTGCCTATGAGGGAGTTTGAAAATAGACACAATGAATCATTTGATTTCAAAAGAAAACAGGGATAGAGCAGGAGAATGGGACTCACGGGATTGCTCCAAAGAGCTAGCATGGATTCAATGGGCCAAATGCCATTCTCTGTGCCATCATGTCTAATATAACCCCGGGGGTTCAGATATCACTCAGGTAAATCTGTGCTACACTCCCTCCGAGACCATTCTATCCTTCCTCAGGTTTGTTGCCCAGAACTGAACACAGTTCTCCAGGTTTGGTCTAACCAGGATTTGTGAATCTCGGGGCTTTTCCAGTCACACTGAGACCTGAAATCTTCCCTCACAAACAGAACAGACAAACCTTTTACCTTCCACACCCAGATGCTGCTGATATTCAGGTTCTGATGAATCGAGTGACTCTGTCAGATCGCGATGTAACATTTGGTTTGCGTTTCCCGTCTGTTCAACCTCCACTTCCATTATCCTGTAAATTTGCAGAAACCTCACTGTCAGCTTAGGATAGAAATTCACAACATTCTCTCCTCACCAACTTTGATCAAATGTATTCCTGGAGATTTGATCACATGACCTGCCCCCATCCTCCAGCCTTTAATCAGTCAACACATCCATCCTTGTGACACACTGCCTTCCTCGGCCAATTGGGAAGCAAAAGGACTCATTACCTTACAGGACTGTGACTGACTGTCAGCCAATCAACCTTTATCCCTTTTTCAATATTTTTATATCCACTGAAGAGAAATGGTCAAAGAAAATTACATTAAAATCTTCTTTACTGTTCTAATGATTTTCCAGACATGAATCTTGCCAAGAAGGTCACATTTGAATTCATTAAAGTCTACTGAAGACCCTGAAACGATTGTCAATTGCTGTAAAAACCCATCTGATTCACTGATGTCCTTCAGTGAAGGAAATCTTCTATCCTTACCTGGTCCGGCCTACATGTGACTCCAGATCCACAGTCAGCTTGTTGACTCTTAAAGTGCTGTCTGAGATGCACTCAGTTTAAAGGCAATTAGGAAGGGTAATAAATGCTGGCCCAGCCAGCGACACCAACATCCCGTGAATCAGTGTTCTTCAAAGTCGGGGGTGCAACCCACAGGGGGGGGGGGGGGTCGCGGGCGTATGTCGGAAGGGTCATGTAGCCGTTGACCGCGACGCTCCCGATCGCGCAAATTCCTGTGCAGCAGCCGGCTTTGAATAATGCCGGCTGCAAGGGGCCGTAAACCTGTTAAAAAAAGTTGGTGCACTGCGCATGCGCGCACGATGACCGGCGCGCATGCATATTCTGCGAACATGTAAAAAAAAAAATCGGCTGCATTGCACATGCGTGCCTGATCATCGTGCGTGCATGCGCAATGCGGCTGATGTTTTTACATGCTCGCAGAATACGCATGCGTGCCGATAAACGGGCATGCATGCGCAGTGCTGCGTCTATTTTTTTAAAAACCGTTGCAACTTTTTCTTTTACAAGTTCTGGAGTGGTTTTTATTCATTTCATTTTTTAAAAACAGGTTCAGGGGGGATTTATTTGGTAAAAATTTACAGAAAAAACATGCAGAACTTTGGACAGATGGAGACTCCATATTTTCCGACATAGGAAGGCTTCACCTTCATTCAACAGGTTCCATTGGAGGAACGTGTACGAGGGCCAAAGGGACCCAAAACCATTTCCTCCATTTTTGTCAGCAGCAAATAAGGTAAGAGAAAATGGTGGGTCGTGCAGGTCGGCCGGCGTGCATCACGAAGGCCGGCTGGTGTGCAGCGCGAATATCGGTTGGGTTGGGGCCCGAAGGTTGGCCAGTTGGTAAAAATGGATCCCCGGAATAAAAGTTTGAAGAACACTGCCATGAATGAATGGAAAACAAAATTTCCATCCTTACCTGGTCTAGCCGACACGATTCCAAACCACAACAATGTGGTTGACTCTTTAAATGCCCTCCGAGATGGTCTAGAAAGCCACTCAGTTCAAGGAAAATCAGGGATGCGCAATAAATGTTGGCCCAGCCAGTGACTCCGAATAAAATAAAATCCTGGAGACTCCAGTCAGTCAATCCTGGAGAGTTGGCATCCGGTCCAGGCTCGCAGCACATGCATTCTGCAGCACCTTGTCCTCTGTAAAGATGGCGGCCGGTAACCCGGGCCTGTTACCAGACTCCTAAATGACACTCTTATGGACTGACCTCATTAACACAACACCATGTATGCTTCATACGATGCCGGTGTTTATGTAGTTACATTGTATACCTTGTGTTGTCCTCTTATGTATTTTCTTTTATTCCCTTTTCTTCCATGTACTTAATGATCTGTTGGCTGCTTGCAGAAAAATACTTTTTACTGTACCTCAGTACACGTGACAATAAACAAATCCAATCCAACATGCATACTTACAGCATCTTATATTACAACAGTGAATATGTTTCAAAAGTACTCCATTGTCTCTAAAAGACTTCAGAAGGTCCAGTGGCAGTGCAAGGTTTTATAGAAATGTACATTTATTCTAATAGTCCACAAACTAGGATATACCCGTCTCTGGATCTGTAAAGACTTAATTACCTGCAAATGCTCACATTCAAAGCCTTGTCTTGCATCTTTGACTTTGTCTATATATATGTTTATAGAACATACCTCTTTATTCACCTGAGGAAGGAGCAGTGTCATTGATTTGAAACAAACCTTTAACCTGGTGTTGGAAGACTTCTGTCTGTGGGATGATTCTGAAAGGTTTGCTCCAGCCCAGGGGGCGGGGCTGGAGGACTGACCGACAGCGGCTGGTCCTCCAGCCAATCAGAGTGAATGGGAGGCGGAGCAAAGCCAGGCCTCTCGCTCCCTACGCATGCGCCCGGCCATCGGGGCCTGTCTCGGGGAAAAGCCAGAGCAGCGTTCGCCGGTTCAACTGTCGGATCCGAGCTTCGTATTCGGGGATTGGGGCCCACACAGAGTGTTTATGAAACCTCCCGACCCATCCACCGGCTCCATCCCTCCCTCATACCTCAGCGGGCGAGATATGACCAGCGGAGTATTTCAATCCTACTGCCTGAATCGTCAACTGTCATCGGCACTGCGCATGCTCCAATCACGTGGGAGACACCGGGGCCCAGCCCCGCCCCCCACTCACTCCGATTGGTTGGAGGACAAGCCACTCCGTTCGATCCTCCAGTCCAGCCCCTCTCTTCCTATTGGACAAGAGCTGCCGTCAACCACTCCCTGGGCATGGTGAGCTGAAGCATGCGCAGTGCCGATGCTGGGCTCGGCCGGGAGGTTTCACTGAAGCTGTTTTGGGGCTTCACTACTTTAGTTGATGTTCGGTTTTTTTGTGAGTTTTGAGACCTGCACATTTATGTTCATGTGCAGGATTAAGCCAGCATCTGCCTTAGCATGATGCTGGGTGTGAAAAGAACTAAGCAAAAGAACATAAAGTAAATAATGGATAAAACAAAAGAAGGGAGTGCTGCTAAAACAACGAGTGGAGCACAACCCAAATGGAACAAGAAAGGGATCAGAAACTTATCTAAAACCCGTCAAATTAGAGTGTGAAAATCGGATAGATAAGGCAATCCAACCCCTGCAGTGCCCACCGAGCACGGAAATCTTCCAGTGTGCCCGTGGACACCGCATGCTCCCTCTCCAGGGACAGCCGGCCGCGAACAAGGCCACGGAAGAGGGGCAGACAGTCGGGCTGGACGACCCCCTCGCTCGCCCGCTGCCTGGACCGATAAATGGCTAGTTTGGCCAGGCCCAGGAGCAGGTTCACAAGGACGTCCTCTGCCTTCCCCGCCCCTCGCCGCACCGAATGTCCATAGATCAGGAGCGTGGGGCTGAAGTGCAAACAGAACCTCAACAACAACGTTGTCAAGAAATCAAAGAGGGAGTGCAGCCTGGGACAGTCAACATAAACGTGCTCCACGGTCTCCACCAGGCCGCAAAAGGAGCAGGTCTCTGGCAGAGCCGCGAAGTGGTGAATCCGATAGTTGTACGGCACTGCCATGTGCAGCACCCTCCACCCCAGGTCCCCAAGTTTTATGGGGATGACGCCTCTATAGAGGGACCCCAGCAGGGACCTCCGCCGCCAGACGGCAATGAAGCACGCCAAGGCGTCTCCAGACGGCAGGCAAGAGGAAGGAGGTGGAAGGTGTGCAACAGCAGGCCGTACAGGCAACCCCTCCGTGCAGTGCGAAATGCCACGGAGGGTATTTGCATGAGGCAGCAGTGCCGGCGCCCGGCGGGTGCGTAGGGGCCTGGGACCAATGTGAAATTCTGTCTGAGCGGGGGTCCGCTCAGACGGGATGCCACCGCACAACCACACCGCCTCTAGCTCCAGTATGCCCACGGGGACGAGCACGGCCGTTTTGAGGCCTTGGATGGCATTGGCCATGTACCAGACAGACACTGCCCCGCGCTCGGCTAGCTCGTGGGGTGTCAGCCAGCCCGCCCTCCGCCGCCCAGCGCGTCCCCAATCCTGGTCACCCCGGCATCCACAGCCCTCCGCTCCGCCAGCCACTGGAATGGAAATTGGCGGAGGTGCGGATTCCTGAGCAGCGGCTCCCTCGCGAGGGCCAGTACTCCTGACAGGGGAGAGCTGCGGCGCGTGGCGACCATGTTCCAGACTTTGAGGAGGTCCTGGTACAAGATGAGCAGCGCCAACAAAGATTTCCGAAGACCCTGCTGGTCAACGAACAGGAGCTGCACGTCATAGTTCAGGCCGTGCACCTGGCAGAAGAAATACGTCACCAGGGCACAGCATCGTGGAGGAGGCTCGACGTACAGGTATCACTGCAGAGTCTGAGGCGGAAAGTCGCAATCTGGCTGCGAAGGCACACCAGCGTCTGTCTGCCCTCCGCAATCGGGAGATTCAAGACCTCCGCAGCGACCCCGTGCAATCGTTTGTCCCAGAAGAACCGAAGCAGGGTTCTCTGGATGCGTGGGACAAAATCAGGGGGAGGGGTCAAAAGTGACCAGCCGGTACCACAGCATGGAGGCAATCAGCTGGTTTATGATGGGAACTCGACCCCTGCAGGACAGCACTCGGAGCAGTCCTGTCCAGCATCTCCGGCAAGTGGTGGCCTTGGTCTCCAGCTCCTGCCAGTTCGCCGGCCAGGCTTCCTCTGCCGGGCAAAGATGGACTCCCAAGTACAGGATATTGGTCCGACTCCAGTTGAAGGGCCTGAGCTCCTCCGGGAGGGGGTCCATCTGCCACGGACTGACCAGGAGTCCAGAACATTTAGCCCAGTTTTTTTTTTTTTATAAATGTTTTTATTCAGTTTTCATATTTTATATTGAACAAATTACAAATTGTTAGGAGAGAAAAAGAACAAAAAAAAACAAACAAACACGCAAAAATTAACATACATATTTACAGGTAAGCATCTTCGTAGTGGTAACTGCGCCCGCCCCCCCCCCCCCCTCAACATGTTTATTTAGTTTGGTTTTGGGCCTTAGCTAGCCATCGAACCCCCGTACCGAACCTGTAGCCCCCCCCCCTCCCGCTACCTTCCCCCGACTATTCTTCCTCTTGTACATTGGCCACAAATAGGTCCCGGAACAGTTGCATGAATGGCTCCCACGTTCTGTGGAAGCCGTCGTCCGACCCTCGGATGGCAAATTTGATTTTCTCCATTTGGAGAGATTCCGAGAGGTCGGACAGCCAGTCCGCAGCTCTGGGCGGTGCTGCTGACCGCCAGCCAAACAGGATTCTACGGCGGGCGATCAGGGAGGCAAAGGCAAGGGCGTCCGCCCTCCTCCCCAGGAATAGATCTGGCTGTTCTGAAACCCCGAAGACCGCCACTATCGGGCATGGCTCCACCCTCACTCCCACCACTTTGGACATAACCTCGAAGAAGGCTGTCCAGTACTCCACGAGTCGGGCAAGACCAGAACATGTGGGCGTGGTTGGCCGGGCCTCTTTGGCACCGTTCACATCTGTCTTCCACCTCCGGGAAGAACCTACTCATACGGGTTCTTGTTAAGTGGGCTCTATGTACCACTTTTAGTTGCGTCAGGCTGAGCCTTGCGCACGTGGAGGTGGAGTTGACCCTATGCAGTGCTTCGCTCCAGAGTCCCCACCCTATCTCCATCCCCAGGTCGTCCTCCCATTTCCTCCTTGTTGCGTCCAGTACGGTGTCGTCCCTATCTACCAGTCGGACATACATGTCACTACAGTTCCCTTTCTCTAGGATACTTGCGTCCAGTAGGTCTTCCAGTAGTGTCTGTCGTGGCGGTTGTGGGTACGTCCTTGTCTCCTTTCGTAGGAAGTTTTTGAGCTGCAGGTACCGTAGCTCGTTCCCCCCAGCTAGCTGAAATTTCTCTGTCAGTTCGTCCAGTGTTGCGATCCTGTCGTCCGTGTATAGGTCCCTGACTGTCAGTGTCCCTCCGTCCTGCCTCCACCTTTTGAAGGTGGCGTCAGTCAGTGCTGGTGTGAACCTATGGTTGTTGCAGATGGGAACCCTGTTCGACATTTTGGTCAGGCCAAGTTGCTGCCGCAGTTGGTTCCAGGATTGGAGGGTGGCTGTCACCACTGGGCTGCTGGAGTGTTTTTTGGGTGGGGATGGGAGTGCTGCCGTGGCGAGGGCCCGGAGGGAGGTTCCCATGCAGGAGGCCTCCTCCGCACGCACCCACTCAGCCTCTGGCTCCTGGATCCATCCCCTTACTCGCTCGGCTGTTGCTGCCCAGTGGTAGAATTGTAGATTCGGGAGGGCTAGCCCTCCCCTGGTTTTTGTTTTTTGTAAGACCTTCTTTGGGATCCTAGCATTTTTACCCCCCCATACGAACGCCATGATGAGTTTGTCCAGCGCTTTGAAAAAGGCCTTGGGGATGTAGATCGGAATGGATCTAAACAGGAAGAGGAACCTGGGCAGTACGTTCATTTTGATCGTCTGAACTCTCCCCGCGAGGGAGAGCGGGAGTGTGTTCATTTAGCCCAGTTGATCCGTGCGGAAGACGCGGCGGAGTAGACAGCTTGGCACTCTTGCATCCTCCGCAGGTCACCATGGTCAGTGAACATGAGAAGCACGTCATCAGCGTAAGCTGAGAGGACCAGCTCCACGTCCGGCTCGCACAGAACCAGCCCCGTTAACCTCCTCTGCAGGAGGCACAGGAAAGACGCCAAGCAGAGAGAATAAAGTTGGCCGGACAGGGGGCAGCCCTGACGCACTCCTCTCCCAAAGCGAAGGGGTGCCGTCAGGGACCCGTGACCCTTAATCAGACACTCCGAGGCGGCGTACAGTAATCGGATCCGGGCGGCAAAATGCATCCCGAACCTGAAAGCTCGCAGAGTCCTGAGCAAATACTCGTGCCCCACCCTGTCGAACGCCTTCTCCTGGTCAAGAGACAAGAAGGCGCTCGACATACCAGTCCTCTGGGAGAAATGAATAATGTCCCGGACCAGGTGGATGTTATCAAATATTGTGCGGTCCGGGACTGTGCAGGACTGGTCAGGGTAGATCATGTGGTCCAGCATGGGGCCAAGGCGTAAAGACAGCACCTTGGCAAAGATTTTGTAGTCCGTGCTGAGGAGGGAGACCGGTCGCCAGTTCTTAATTTGGCGGAGATCCCCCTTCTTGGGCAGCAGGGTAATGACGGCTCTGCGCCACGAAAGGGGCATCTCCCCGGTCGCAGTACATTAACCCAGGACTCCCGCGTAGTCGCTCCCCAGGACATCCCAGAATGCCCTGAAGAACTCCACGGTCAGCCCGTCCAGCCCTGGGGTTTTCCCCGTGTCAGACTGTCCAGGGCGCCGGTCAGCTCTTGGAGGTTGATGGGATCATCGAGCTTCCCGGCGCCCTCCGGGCCGACCTGCAGCAGGCCCTCCCACAGAACTCTGCAAGCGTCCTTGTTGGATGGATCCGGAGAGAAGAGGTTGGAATAAAAATCCCTAATCAGGGTCCTGACCCCCTCCGGATGCGAGACGAGGGACCCGTCGTCGGCCAGCAGCGTAGAAATCTGCTGACGGGCCACCGTCCTCTTTCCAGCGAGTAGAAGAAGGGGGAGCCGCGGTCCATATCTGTCAGGACACGGATCCGCGACCTCGCGTAAACGCCACGGGACCTGGCAAGTTGCAGGTCCCACAGCGTGCCCCTCTTCGCTCTGTGCACCAGCCGCAGGGCCGGGTCCTCATTGGGCTGAGCAAGACGTGACTCCAGATCGAGGAGTTCCTCAGCCAATTTGGCGATCGTGGAATTCCGCCTTGCCATAGACCCCTTCGTGTACCCCGACAGAAGGCGCGGACGTGAGTCTTGCCCACATCCCACCATAGCCTCAAGGAGGGGAAGTCACCCCGCTTCCTTCTCCAGCCGGCCCAGAAACGGCGGAACGAGTCCAGGAACGGCTCGTCCTCCAGCAGCAGGTTGTTAAAATGCCAGTGCGCGGACCGTGTCTGAGCGCGGGACGGGGCGAACCCCGCCCACACCAGGTGGTGATCCAAGCACGGCAGCTGCTCCATGGAAGCCGTCGGAACGCTGGGCAAGTACGTCTTGGAAATGTAAAGACGGTCGATTCTGGACGCTCTGAACGGAGGCCGCACATAAGTGTACGCCCGCAATTCAGGATGGAGAGTCCGCCAGACGTCCACCAAGTCAAAGGACCTAACCAGGTCCCTCAACTTCACCACCGCCGCCGAGCTGCGCTGGACTCCACCACGGTCCTTGTCCTGGAGGGTGCAATTAAAATCTCCTCCGAGGACGATGCACTCGCCCACCGGAATGGTGGCAAAAAGAGTGGACACTTTTCCAAAGAAAGTCACCTGCTGCGGTCCTTCTGCCGGAGCGTACACGTTTATAAAGTGGATTAGCACTGCCCTGTCACGGATCTTCAGGTGCAGCAGACGGCTTGGCACTGGCTCCTTGACCCCCAAGATCTCTGGCTGAAAATGTGGAGCCAACAAGATAGCCACCCCACCCAAACGTGGGCCAGGTGACTCATGAAGACTCCTCCTTGCCACTCCAGGGTCCACTGAGCTTCATCACCCGGAATGGGTTTCCTGCAGGAAGCACACCCCGTACTTTCCATCCAGAAGGATAGAAAAGAACTGGAAACAAAGAACAAAGAAAATTACAGCACAGGAACAGGCCCTTCGGCCCTCCCAGCCTGCACCAATCCAGATCCTTTATCTAAACTTGTCTCCTATTTTCCAAGGTCTACTTCCCTCTGTTCCCACCCATTCATATACCTGTCTAGATGCTTCTTAAATGATGCTATCGTGCCCGCCTCTACCACCTCCACTGGTAAAGCGTTCCAGGCACCCACCACCCTCTGCGTAAAAAACCTTCCACGCACATCTCCCTTAAACTTTCCCCCTCTCACTTTGAAATCGTGACCCCTTGTAACTGACACCCCCACTCTTGGGAAAAGCTTGTTGCTATCCACCCTGTCCATACCTCTCATAATTTTGTAGACCTCAATCAAGTCCCCCCTCAACCTCAGTCTTTCCAACGAAAACAATCCTAATCTACTCAACCTTTCTTCATAGCTAGCACCCTCCATACCAGGCAACATCCTGGTGAACCTCCTCTGCACCCTCTCCAAGGCATCCACATCCTTCTGGTAATGTGGCGACCAGAACTGCATGCAGTATTCCAAATGTGGCCGAACCAAATTCCTATACAACTGTAACATGACTTGCCAACTCTTGTACTCAATACCCCGTCCGATGAAGGCAAGCATGCTGTATGCCTTCTTGACCACTCTATCAACCTGCGTTGTCACCTTCAGGGAACAATGGACCTGAACTCCCAGATCTCTCTGCACATCAATTTTCCCCAAGACCCTTCCATTGACCATATAGTCCGCTCTTGAATTTGATCTTCCAAAATGCATCACCTTGCATTTGCCTGGATTGAACTCCATCTGCCATTTCTCTGCCCAACTCTCCAATCTATCTATATTTTGTTGTATTCTCTGACAGTCCTCCTCGCTATCTGCAACCCCCTCAATCTTAGTATAATCTGCAAACTTGGTAATCAGACCACCTATACCTTCCTCCAGGTCATTTATGTAGATCACAAACAATGGTCCGAGCACGGATCCCTGTGGAACACCACTAGTCACCCTTCACCATTTTGAGACACCCCCTTCCACCACTACTCTCTGTCTCCTGTTGCCAGTTCTTTATCCATCTAGCTAGTACACCCTGAACCCCATACAACTTCACTTTTTCCATCAACCTGCCGTGGGAAACCTTATTAAACGCCTTACTAAAGTCCATGTATACGACATCTACAGCCCTTCCCTCATCAATTAACTTTCTCACTTCCTCAAAGAATTCTATTAGGTTTGTAAGACATGACCTTCCCTGCACAAAACCATGCTGCCTATCACTGATAAGTCTATTTTCTTCCAGATGTGAATAGATCCTATCCCTCAGTATCTTCTCCAACAGTTTGCCTACCACTGACGTCAAGCTCAGGTCTATAATTCCCTGGGTGGTTCGACTATACTGGGAGCTGTGTCAACGTTGGTGATCTCCATTTAGAAAAATGAAATAGAGGCACTGGAGAAGGTGCAACAAAGATTCATAATATACAGAACTGAGAGCATTTAACACTCAGGAAAGGCTGGAGCTGCTTTTTTCTGGAAAAGAGAAGACTGTTGGGTGACCTGGTGGATGTCTTTGAGATTATGAAGGGATTCAATAATCCAATAGGAATTTCAGTGGAAACCTCTTTACCCAGCAAGTGGTGAGAATGTGGAACTCGTTACCACAGCGAGTGGTTGAGGTGAACAGCATGAATCCATTGAACGTAAAGCTAGATACATACATGAGGGAGAAAGGAATAGAAGGAGATGCTGATGGATGGAGAGCTAACCGATCCCCATGTAAATCTGTAATAATAGTGGATACATTGGTGGTCATCTTCCAGGATTCCATAGACTCTGGAACAGTTCCTGCAGATTGGAGGGTGGCTTATGTAACCCCACTATTTGAAATGAGAGAGCAACAGGGAATTATAGGCCAGTAAGCCTGACATCGACAGTGGGGAAAATTCTAGAATCCATTATCAAAGATTTTATAGCAAAGTACTGAGAAAACAGTGGCAGGATTGGACAGAGTCAGCATGGATTTATGACGGGGAAATCATGCTTGACTAAATCGACTGGAATTCTTCCAGGGTGTAACTGGTAGAGTTGACGAGGGGAAGCCAGTGGATGTGGTATATTTGGATTTTCAGGTGGCTTTTGACGAAGTAAAATAAGAGATTAGTGTGTAAAATTAAAGCACATGTGATTAGGGGTAGTGTATTGAGATGGATTAAAAAAAAACTGGTTGGCAGACAGGAAACAAAGAGGAGGAATTAATGGTCTTTTTCAAACTGGCAGGCCGTGTCTAGTGGGGTACCGCAGGGATCAGTGCTTGGGCCCAGATATTCACAAGACAGATTAATGATTTTTAAAAAATTTTAAATATCCAATTCTTTTTTCCAATTAAGGGGCAATTTAGCGTGGCCAATTCACCTACCCTGCACATCTTATTAATAATAACAATAATAATCTTTATTGCCACAAGTAGGCTTGCATTAACACTGCAATGAAGTCACTGTGAAAAGAGTTGGATGATAAGCCATGATCATAATGAATTGCAGAGCAGGCTGAAGTTAAAAACATACCACTATTCTTAGAACTCCCCCTATACCAAAAAGTGTCGATATTCTGACTGGTGAACAGGGATTCTCACTCCCTGACTCCGATGCAGACTTAGGTGGGTGCTATTCAGGTCAAACTATATTTTCAAGTTATCCCCCGGTATAACCCATACCTTCACAGAAGAATTGTACCTACTTACCACTTTAATAGCATCGGTATCCTGGGTCCTGCGTTGCTAAGTAAAGTAGGCTTTGTAATAACTACTGTCAGGTTAAAACTTTTAAGTTATTTTATTCTTATATTTCTTCTTTTAAAAAGATGCAATCACTGCCTTTACAGAAAAGTAAAAAGATTTTGCTTCTGGATTCTCCTGGTTGGGTGAAGGGACCTTCAGGCCCACCTTGACAATCACTCTTCTTTAGCTTTTGGTCTTCCTCAGATGTATTAGCTGTTCTGCTTGGTTGCTATGCTCCCTCTTTCCCATGTACTGAGCTATGAGAGCTGGTTCTGAGCTGACTCTGCCTCCTCTCTAAATTTTGGTCTTCATTAGATATATTAGCTGTTTTAGCTCGGCTGCTTTGCTCTGTCCCTTTGCAATGACCAAGCTATGAGAGCTGACTCTGAGCTGACTCTTGTTTCTTCTCTGCTCCTTTCTCAGTGTTTGAAATGAAATGAAAATTGCTTATTGTCACGAGTAGGCTTCAATGAAGTTACTGTGAAAAGCCCCTAGTCGCCACATTCCGGCGCCTGTCCGGGTAGGCTGGTACGGGAGTCGAACTGTGCTGCTGGCCTGCTTGGTCTGCTTTAAAAGCCAGCGATTTAGCTGAGTGAGCTAAGCCAGCCCCTCGTTTATATATCTTTCTAACAGTTAAAGTTTTTATTACTTTATTGTAAAGTAATTTTTATTTCACTTGGATTGTAAAAGGTACCTATAATCTAAATGTTTCTAACACGACTAAGTATTCATTTTGAGCATGACCTCATCTCATAGATCTCTAATTACATTGTTTCCTTTGTGATGTTCAAAATGCTTTGATTTCAACGTGGTGTGATGTTTGATTCTGCCATTTCTATAGATTTATCAAATTGTGTCCCCAGCTCATAATTTTGACTTTGATTTGGGTCTAATTTATGTTTTTGTAGACACATTGTCTCCAGCTTTCCATATTCACCTAATGTCAGCAAAATTTCACACCTAGAATTGTCACCTAATTCAACTGAACCTCATCCATTCTTTTCCAGCTGCATAACTTCAAGGAGGGTATGAAATATTGTTTTTAGCTTTATACTAAAGATTCAATTGGTGGTGAGTTTAAAAGATTTGCCTCACATTTAAACACTGGTCTCCTAATTCAGCTGAACCTCATCCACTCTTTTCCATCTGCTTACCCAACTAAAAAAAGGAGGTTCGAAACATTGCTTTTAGCTGTATACTAAAATTCACTGATTGTGTCTTGAAAGACCTGCTTATTTTGTTTGCTAAGCCTGCTTGACCAAAGCTATCTGCATTTTACAATCCTCTCCTGGCAGCTGCTGTTAACCCTTCGTGGGATTTTTCCCTATCTTCTCTTATGTTTCTTAAATCAGGTATTACCAAACTTCCATGTTCCAAATGACACGTCTTTCTATATTTTCAATTACAAGGCGCAAAGGGCCAAATGGCCTCCTCCTGCTCCTATTGCCAATATTTCTATGTAATCCCTTCCCACACTAAGAGCAGGTGAATGGCCTCTCCTCAGTGTGGACTCGCTGATGTCGCTGCAGACTGAATAACTGTGTAAATCCCTTCCCACACTGAGAGCAAGTGAATGGCCTCTCGCCAGTGTGAACTCGCCGATGTTTCTGCAGGCTGGATAACCGTGTGAATCCATTCCCACAGAGGGAGCAGGTGAATGGCCTCTCCCCAGTGTGAACTCGCCGATGTTTCTGCAGGCTGGATGATTCTGTGAATCCCTTCCCACACACAGAACAGGCGAATGGCCTCTCCCCAGTGTGAACTTTCTGATGTCTCTGCAGACTGGATGACTGAGTGAATCCCTTCCCACACTGAGAGCACGTGAACGGGCGCGCACCAGTGTGAATTCGCTGATGGATCCGTAGGTTGGTTAAGTATTGGAATCCCTTCCCACACTGAGAGCAGATGAATGGTTTCTCCACAGTGTGAACTCGCTGGTGTGACTTGAGGATGGTTAACCGAGTGAATCCCTTCCCACACACAGAGCAGGTGAATGGCCTCTCCCCAGTGTGATTGCGTCGATGAGTCACCAGCTCAGATGGGAATCTGTATCCCTTCCCACAGTCCCCACATTTCCATGGTTTCTCCATGTTTTGGGTCTCCTCATGTCTCTCCAGATTGGACAATCAGTGGAAGCCTTGTCTACACACAGAATATGTGCACTGTCTCTCCTCACTATGAATGGTGTGATGTTTGTTTCAGGCTGTGTAACTGGTTTAAGCTCTTTCCACAGTCAGTTCACTGGAACTCTCTCACTCGGGTGTGTGTTGTGTGAGTCTCGGTGCTTTTCCAGTCACACTGATGTTTCAACAGTCAGTTCACTGGAACACTCTCACTCGGGTGTGTGTTGTGAGAGTCTCGGTGCTTTTCGTGCTTAAAATCTTTGGAAGCCGACAGATCGGACAAACATTTCTCCTCCTCACCAACGATATTCAGATCAAAATGAATCGACTGAGTTTGTCACATTGAGACATGACCTTTGAGATTTCTGTCTATAATTCCTCCTCTTCCAATATCCTTTAAAAACAATTTGCAAAAATCATCATTGTTAGTACACGATAGAAACTCGGAAGACAATTGTAGTTCTTATGGAACATAATTTCCCCTCTCGTTCTCCAAAAGCTGTAAATCTCCATCCCACACAATCTCCCTCCATTCTCACTCTGCTGCATCTAATATTCACCCTCCCAATTCTCCTGAAGGTGCTGATTCATGTTGATTGACAGATCCAAGCTCAGCTCACTGCTTCCTGACCAGGACAGAGATTATAATAGGAGCAAGAGTAGGCCATTCGGCCCACCGAGTCTGCTAACCATTCAATGAGATCCTTGGCCGATCTACCTCAGCACCATTTTCCCCACACGGTCCCCATATCCCTCGATATCTTCACTATCTAGAAACCTATCAATATTTGTCTTGAACATCCCTGATGACCGAGGCTCCACATTCCTCTGGGATAGAGAATTCCAAAGCTTCACCACATCCTCGAGTGAAGAGATCCCTCCTCATCTCAGCTTTCACTCTATTTTCCTACCCGTTCCCGGTAACCCTTAACTCCATTGTTAATAAAATATCTGTCAAACTTGTGCTTCAATATATTCAATGACCCCCAGATACAACTGGTCCCTGTGGAAGAGAAATCCAGAGATTAACAACCCTCTGAGGGAAGAGATGACTGGAAATCTATAACGGAGCTGCAATCTTATATTAAAAGAGAAATCATAATAAATATATTTTATTACAGAACCGTAAATAATATATCTAATCTGTACCATGTAACAACACCAGACATATCTCTGTCCACTATTAATTTAATGTCCCCTGAAATGTCAAACATCTCCATGGGAACCCACCCCTTTAATTGTGAACATTAGGAAAGAGACCATCCTTTTCGCCAGACAAATAAATATGTCAAGCTGATGGAGAGACCTGGACAACAAGGGAGAACAATACATCAGAGGTCTCTCCAATGGCAAGGAAGGAAACCCTGGCAGGTGGGTGGGGAGGATTCACAAACACCCGCTGGAGGCCCCAAACCCCCCAATAAGACCCATTGATTTTATTGTCAGTCTGCAGACAGGAGCTGGAGAACTGAACCCAGGCAGAGGAGAGGAAGGGAGAAAACTGGGAGTGAGGAAAGAAATGGTGCAGAATGGCAGCAAGGTGGTGCAGTAGTTAGCACTACGGCCTCATGGCACCGAGGTCCCAGGTTCGATCCCAGCTCTGGGTCACTGTCTGTGTGCAGTTTGCACATTTTCCCCGTGTTTGCGTGGGTTTCTCCCCACAACCCAAAGATGTGCAGGTTAGGTGGATTGGCCATGCTAAATTGCCCCTGAATTCGAAAAAATAAAATGCATACTCCAAATTAAAAAAAAAAGAAACGGTGCAGATGGTGAGATGGCTTTGGTTTTCAGCCCAGGGAGGAGGGAGAGTGTGTGGGACGGGGATTTACAGCTTTGGGGGAACAAGAGAACAAAAAATGTTCCAGAGAAAATAGAATTGCCTGTTCAGAATTTCTATCCTGGACTGACAGTGATGGCTTTTGTAAACTCCTTTTATAGGGGGTTAGAAGGGGAGGATTTACAGATGGAAACTCAAATCAAACTTCACAACCAGATTTAACAAAGTCACTCCATTCATCAGGACCTGAATATCATTGGCCTGTGAATGTGGAAGAAGAAATGTTTGTCTGGTCTGTCCGTAGGAAAAGATTTTCCAAGATCAGTGTGACTGTAAGAAAACCCGATACACACACACTCGACTTGAGTGAGTGTTCCAGTGAACTGACTGTGGAAAGAGCTTTAACCAATTACACAGTCTGAAAAAACACCACTCCATTCAGAGCGGGGAGAGACCGTACACATGCTCTCTGTGGAGACAAGGTTGCCACGATAGCACAGTGGGTAGCATTGTTGATTCTCAGCGCCAGGGACTCGGGTTTGATTACCGGTTTGGGTCTCTGTCTGTGCGAAGTCTGCACATTCTCCCCGTGTCTGTGTGGGTTTCCTCCGGGTGCTCCAGTTTCCTCCCACAAGTCCCAAAAATCGTGCTTGTTTGGTGATTTGGACACTCTGAATTCTCCATCCGAACAGGCGGCGGAGTGGGGCGACTAATTGATTTTCTCAGTAACCATTGCAGTGTTAATGTAAGCCTTTTTGTGACACTAATAAAGTTTATTATTTATTATTCAACTGATCGTCAAACGTGGTTAGGGACAAGGACACCAGCAGCATGCTGAAACCGTGTAAATAGGGGCTGGTTTAGGACAGGGCTAAATAACTGGCTTTTAAAGCAAGACCATGGCAGGCCAGCAGCGCGGGTTCGATTCCGGTACCAGCCTCCCTGAACAGGTGCCGGAATGTGGTGACTAGGGGCTATTCACTGTAACTTCATTTGAAGCCTCCTTGTGACAATAAGCGATTTTCATTTCACTTGTCATGTGGGGACTGTGGGAAGGGATTCAAGTCCCCATGTGAGCTGGGGACTCATCACCGCAGTCACACCAGCGACAGACCAGTCACCTGCTCCAAGTGTGGGAAGGGATTCAAAACGAAAGGGAAAATGCTGGAAAATCTCAGCAACTCTGGCAGCATCTGTAGGGAGAGAAAAGAGATAAGAGTTTCGAGTCCGATGACTCTTTGTCAAAGCTAACAGACAGAGAGAGTGGGAAATATTTATACTGTGGAGTGAGAATGAAAGATGAGTCATAGCCACAGAAACCCAGGGAAACCGGCTGCTAATGGCCACAGAACCCAAGGGGAAAGACTGCAAATGGCAGTCCCCAGACAGGACAAAAGATGTGAAAGGTCAAACAGCAGGGAAACTAACATCAGAGGATAAACTGTAGGTGTGGCGGGAGGGGAAGGGGGAAGCAAAGAGGAGAAAGGTGCAGGAAAGCGGAGGCGAAGGAGTTGAGAGAAAGGGATGGAGTCCTTACAGGGTGTAGGGTGTGAAGAGCTGTAGTCAAGATAGGAGTCAGTGGGCTTGTAGTGGATAGTCTATTGCCGGAAATGGAGACAGAAAGATCAAGGAAAGGAAGGGGAGTGTCTGAGATTGTCCAGGTGAAAGTGATGGAGGGGTGGAAATTGGAAGCGAAATTGATGAATTTTTCCAGGTCCGGGCGAGAGCACGACACGGCACCAAAATAGTCATCAATGTATCGGTAAAGGAGTTGTGGCAGGGGGCCCGGATAGGACTGGAACAAGGAATGTTCCATATACCCCATAAAAAGGCAAGCATAGCTAGGACCCATGCGGGTACCCATTGCTACACCTTTGATTTGGAGAAAGTGAGATGAGTTAAAGGAGAAGTTGTTGAGAGATAGAACGAGTTCAGCCAGGCGGAGAAGTGTTGGTGGATGGGAATTGTCCGGATCTCTTTTCGAGAAAGAAGTGAAGGGCTCTCAGGCCATCCTGGTGTGGGATGGAGGTGTAGAGGGATTCCACATCCATGGTGAATAGAATGCGGTTAGGGCCCACGAGCTGGAAGCTGTCAATATGGCGCAGGGCATCAGAGGAATCCCGGATGTAGCTGGGGAG
Organism: Scyliorhinus canicula; assembly: GCF_902713615.1. Lineage (NCBI taxonomy): Eukaryota > Metazoa > Chordata > Chondrichthyes > Carcharhiniformes > Scyliorhinidae > Scyliorhinus > Scyliorhinus canicula. The sequence goes on from NW_024055427.1 coordinate 359,081, forward strand.
GGAATGGACCAGAGGAGTGAGGATGGAGTCAAGATAAGAGGCAATAAGTTCGGTGGGGCAGGAGCATGCTGATACAATGGGCCTGCCGGGACAGTCCTTTTTGTGGATTTTGGGAAGTAGGTAAAAGCGGGCTGTCCGGGGTTGGGGGACGATGAGGTTGGAAGCCATAGGGGGAAGGCGTCCGGAGGAAGTGAGGTCACTAATGGTGTTGGAGATAATGGTTTGATGTTCAGTGGTCTTGGCATGGTCCAGGGGGAGGTAAGAGGAAGTATCAGAGAGTTGGCGCTCAGCCTCTGCGAGGTAGAGGTCAGTGCGCCAGACGACAACAGCACCAACTTTGTCAGCAGGTTTGATGACAAAGTCGGGGTTAGACCTGACAGAGTGACGAGCAGAAAGTTCAGAATGAGAGAGGTTGGAATGGGTGAGGGGGGCAGAAAAATTAAGACGGGGGGGGGTCCACTTGGAGGCAGAATGTTGGAGGAACATGAAAGGATCAGCGGAACGGGGGAAGGATTCTTGCCCAAAGAAGTGGGCACAGAGGCGAAGGCGACGAAAGAAGAGTTCAACATCATGCCGAGCCCGGAATTCATTGAGATGGGGATGCAAGGGTACAAAGCTGAGTCGTTTGCTGAGAACAGCATGCTCAGCCTCAGAAAGGGGAAGGTCACTGTGTATGGTGAACACGCGGCAAGGGCTGGGGTTGGGAGAAATGGGGTACGAGGGATTGGGACTGGTGGAGGGCCTGGGATGGACAGCAGTGTTGATACTGGGAGAAATGGAGTACGAGGGTTTGGGACTGGTAGAGGGTCTGGGATGGGCAGTGGTGTTGATACTGGGAGAAATGGAGTACGAGGGTTTGGGACTGGTGGAGGGTCAGGGATGGGCTGTGGTGTTGTTACTGGGAGAAATGGGGTACGAGGGATTGGGACTGGTGGAGGGCCTGGGATGGACAGCAGTGTTGATACTGGGAGGAATAGGGTACAAGGGTTTGGGAGTGGTGGAGGGTCAGGGATGGGCTGTAGTGTTGATGAGTTGTTGAAGCTTGCATTCCTTACCATCTGTAAGAAAGTCGTTAAGATGTCGAATGATGCAAAGGATGAAATTAAACTGGGGACAGGGCCAGCTTTGAGAGAGAGTAAGACGGTGCTGCTGGAGAGAGATGTCGAGTGTCTTCATGTGGCACCGCATGGCACTGAGTGTGGCTTTCAGGATGCGGCGGGAGCAGCGGTTGGAAGAATGTTGTATATCCTGGAGGTACCCTGTAATTATGGGAAGGGATTCACTCAGTTATCCGAGTGAGGATTTACCAGGATGAGGGAGCCGAGCTGGTGAGGAAGCGAGCGGCCTTTAATAAGGTTCAGGCTGTTCTGTGTAAGAAAGGAGTTTGATTCGGGGCGGTTTACCCGGCAAAGCTGCGGGTTACAAATGAGTCCAAAGATTTCCATTTGGAGACACTGGAGGAGGCGAATGCCTTTACTGTAAAGCATGGACTGGGGTCCAGTTATCTGTATTGGACAAGATCCACATTCCTGTGGGGTGGGGTGGGTGTTGTGATATCCTCGATATAGTTTTTGACATTTTCTAATAGAATCTGTTTTTCTGTGTGGGGATGAAGCGAGATTTTCTTTACAAAGCACAATGTAGATCTATGGGGAGGGTGGGGGGATGGCCCCTGTTGGAAATTGAGTCTATTAAGGGACTGCATTCTGAAGTATGTTTGATCCTCAAAGTAGGCAATATTGGTGTTTCTATTTTCATGTTGTCCTGAGAGGAGCTGCCCCACCAGCAGTCAGATGGTGAATGGGAGTGAGATGGGGGGGGGTTTGATTCAATCTGTGTGTCTCGGTGGGGCGTTGGTGAAAAATGGGGGAGGGGGGTTACTTTGCTGATGATGACTATAAAACTGTTTTTGTTTTACTCTGAAGATGTGTGCACGTGGCGGTCATCTTGGGTGGACCCTTGGCCCGTACTTTTTGAAGATTTGCTGGATAGTCCCTCACGTTTGAAATGGCTGATTCCATGATGGGGCTGGTGCGGAGACCCTTGATTCAGCTGCTCACCTGGAACGCAAGGGGATTGGGTGGACCAGTGAAGGTCAAGGGTTGTCACTCACCTAAAGAATCCAAATGCTGGGGTGGTGTTCTTGCAGGAGAGTCACTCGCGGGTTAGAGATCAGACCAGACTGCGGAGCGGGGAGCCAAGTGTTTCACTCGGGCTTTGACGGAAGGGCTCGATGTGCTGCAATTCTAATCAATAAACAGATCCCTCTTTCGGTTACTCAGATCATTGCGGACACTAATGGGAGATACGTGGTGGTCAGTGGGTCATTGGCAGGTACATTGGTGGTGTTGGTGAATGGCTAAGCCCCTAACTGGGACGATGTGGCATTTGTAAAAAAAATTGTTGGGATCCATCCCAGACCTGGATACACATCAATCAATGCTTGGCAGAGACTTCACTTGTGTACTGGATCTGGAAATGGACTGGTCCAAGCCCATTTAACCGCTATAAATATACAATAACGGAGTGGAATCCGGACGGACCATCTGGCATGACCCAGGCACCGGAAACAACAACAGCAAACCCGGAAAAAAGATAAATCAATCTGTTCCCATCAGTAAATTGTAAAAGGATTATGGGACACAGATTTAAGATTGTGAGCAAGATCGACAGGGGAGATATGAGGAAGAAATTTTACAGAGTGCGTGGTAATGATCTGAACTCAATGCCGACACACAAAGGTCGATAATCTCCAGGTCCTGATAACCCGAATGGTGCTGTCAGAATTTGATGTGAGGATTGGTTGTGAGTTTCCTGTCTGCGAATCCCTTTCTAAGTCCCTGTGAAAGAAGTTTACAACGGAATCACTGTCAGTCCAGAAATAAAATTCAGGAAAGATAAACATTTTTCCCGGTTTGAATTTGCTGTGTGTAAATCCTCCCCTACTAATCCCCTGTAAAAGGAGTTTCCAAAAGTAATCACTGTCAGTCCAGGAGAGAAATTCACCACATTCTCCCCTCCTGCTCCCTGGTCCAGGATGACCGCTCATGCCCCCGCTGCACACTGACCCTCTTGTCATCAGCAGTCCCCTGATTTGAGGGTGATGTTGACTCAACATTGCGTGTTTCTGCCCTAGGGCTTCATGTGGCTGAACAGAGCCGCAGAGCTTTGGACACATGGAGCAGGATGTCCAATGGGACAGTGAAATCCGGAGAGCAGGATTGGCTTCCTTTTCTTTCCATCTCTGCCACCGCTTTGCATCATCAATAAGACATTGGGACTCAAAGACTAATCCAGTTTGATGGACAAGTTGTCTCCATTCTGAACAATGGGAAACAAGCTCCTCCCACTCATTGTGACATCGCCCCGACAAAGATGAGAAACGCGCATGCGTCCTGCACATCCAATAAAGGTGGCGGCCGTTAACCCGAGCCGAACATGAGGAGTAAAACAGTTTTACACGACGTTTCCGCCCGCTCCCACGATCTCTTGCTCCCTCCATATTGTTAATCGCCTCTCACTCATTTCAGATCTGAACAAGACGCTCTTCTCCATTGCCATTACCCACACTGCGCATGCTTCAATCACAGTCGGCCCCGCCCCTCATTCATTCCGATTGGTTGGAGGTCTAGCTGCTCCTGGTCTGTCCTCTAATCCCGCCCCTCCTCTTCCTATTGGTCGGGAGCTGCCGTCAATCACCCGGGCATTGTGACGCTTCCAGATGGTGAGAGCGGCCACAGGCTCAGGCTGACTCGCTGATTGTCCAATAATAACAGTGAGAGTCTCAGTGGGACAATCAGACAATAATAGTGGAGATGGGGCCCAGAGGGGAAACAACAAAGGATTCACTCACTTTGAGAGTAACAAACACAGTGTCTGCTCCAACAAGAGTCAGGCTGCAGTGTGTGTGAGTGAACACATCATTGCATCCAATGTAGAATCATAGAATCCCATCAGTGCAGAAGGAGGCCATTTGACCCATGAAGTCTGTAGCAACCCTCTGAAAGAGCACCCTACCTTGGCGAATTCCCCACCCTATCCCCGTAACACCTCCCGGGGACAATTTAGCACAGCCAATCCACCTAATCTGCACATTTTTGGACTGTGGGAGGATACCAGAGCACCCGCGAAGGAAATCTACGCAGATGCAGGAAAACTCAACAGAGACAGTGACCCATGGTCAGAATTAATCATAGAATCTACAGCGCTGAAGCAGACCATTCGGCCCATCAAGTCTGCACCAGCATTACCTGATCTGGCCAACTCACTGAAATGTCGTTAATTTTGAATTGCCTAGTAAGCCACTCAGTTTAAAGACAATTAGGAATGGGCAACCAAGCTGGTTTGCCCGTGACACTCGCATGCCATAAAGAACAGAGAAAATCAAAGGGCTGTTTCCAGTGCCGGTTTCCAAGGAATCGGTACTGGGCCCTTCACTCCTGGTTTACATCATTGATTTGAAATTAAATGTAGGAACATGAAGAAGAAGTTTACCTGTGACACAAAAATGATTGAACACTTGAGGAATAAGGAAGAAAGCTACAGGGAAAACAAGGCAAAGGATTACATGATAAATGGCAGGACAGGACTAGGTAGGCCAGAGCTAGATTCCTGTGCACAGGAAGATTGCACCAGAGAGAGCACAGAGGGGATTTAAGAACATCAGCCAGAAATTGACAATGTTTGCTCTGAGGAAAGTTTGGATAAACTGGAGCTGTTTTCTTTGGAACAGAAAAGACTGAGGGGAGACCAAAATTAAATTTTGAAAAGCAGCCCAGCTAGCTCAGTCGGTAGAGCATGGGACTCTTAATCCCAGGGCCGAGGGTTCAAGACCCACATTGGGCGCTTCAGTTTCTTTAATCTGAGAATATTGAGTTGAGCTGAACTGTTTATGGTAGCACTGTTGCGCCAGGGTGCTGGGTTCAATTCCCACTGGGGACACTGTCTGCGCAGTCTATATGTTCTCCCAGTGTCTGTTTCCTCCGACAAGTCCTGAAAGACATGCTTGTTAGGTGAATTGGAAATCTGAATTCTCCCTCTGTGTACCCGAATAGGTGCCAAAGTGTGGTGACTAGGGGATTTTCACAGTAACTTCATTGCAGTGTTAATGTAAGCCTACTTGTGACAATAATTAAGATTATTCTAAATGTATAAAATTCTGGGGGATCACGGTGGCACAGTGGCTGTGTGCCTGCATGCTGGGGACCCAGGTACAATCCTGGCGCCAGGTCACAGTCTGTAAGGAGTTTGCACATTCTCCCATTATCTGTGTGCCCCAACCCTAACCCCCACAACCCAAATATGTGTAGGTCAGGTGGCTTGGCAAAACTAAATTGCCCCTTAATTGGAAAAAGATATAAATGTATGTATTTTTTAAATTCTGAGTGATCTATATAGATTGGATAGGAAGGTCCTATTCCCTTTGGTTGAGGGATACATATAAAAGGGGGCAGAGATTTAGGGAAGGACTAGGTGGTTTAGAGGGTGGCCAGGATCTGTGACATGCTGACAGAAACCCTCAGAACATTTGTAAAGTATTTCGATAGATATTTTAATTGATGTAACTTAAAAAGCTACAGACCACAATCTGGAAATTGAGATGAGGCTGAATACCTACTTTGCAGCCACGGTGAGCTAAATGAAATGCAACAGGAACAACAAACTTCAATAAAAACCCGGATAGTAACTCTCACTACTAACAAGGTCAACAGTTTGCCCAGTTTAGCTGCCAAGTATGCTAATGAATGAATGAAATGAAAATCGCTTATTGTCACGAGTAGACTTCAATGAAGTTACTGTGAAAAGCCACATTCCGGCGCCTGTCCGGGGAGGCTGGTACGGGAATCGAACCGTGCTGCTGGCCTGCTTGGTCTGCTTTAAAAGCCAGCAATTAGCCCTGTGAGCTAAACCAGCCCCTAATGCGGACATTTCCAAATTTACCTGCATACAAATGAGTACAACAGCAAATTATTTAACTTCCCCAATGTGATCAGTGTAATTAGTCTCAAATTTAACCCGGAATGGTCATTTAAATTTTCCCAGTCACTCTGATATCTGAACTCTTTGTCCTCAGACAGAACAGACAAACCATTTTACCTCCCAATGATATTCAGCTCCTGATGAATCGAGTAACTCAGTCAGAGGATGATGTGATGTGATGTTTGGTTTGAAGTTCCCGTTGGCAAATCCTCCTCTTTCTAAATGAGTTTCCAAAAGAATTTCATTCTCTGTCCAGGAAAGAAATTCACAAGATTCTCTCTTCCGGCTTCCGGTTCCTGGATGCCCGCGCATGCGCCCTGCTGCACATTTCCGCTGGGAAAGATGGCGGCCGCGCAGGCGCCCTGCTGCATATCGCCACCGAAACAGATGACAGCCGTTAACAGGGGCCGATCAGAGAGAAAATCACCGATGCGGCTGGCACATTCGGTACAAACAACGAACGTCATCAAAAGTGCCGGAACCAATTTATCACCCTGAGAAATAAAATGGAATAATGGCAGATAAGGCTACCCGGAATGCCCGGCGAGGCCGAATGCGCCCTATCTCCATCTCAGGAGTCGGAATGCTCAGGAGTCGGAACGCGCAGGCGCAAGTTGCCCCGTCCCCGGAAGTGGCCTCTCTGTGTGGAGCATGCGCGTTGCTGCTCCGGGCTGAGCGCAGCCGCAGTGAGAGTGAGTGCGGCTCCCAGAGGCTGAATGAGAGCCGCCGCGAGCGGGGACAATGGTGAGAACCCAAACCCCCCAATAAGATCCATTTGGTTTTATTGTCAGTCTGCAGACAGGAGCTGGAGAACTGAACTCAGGCAGAGGAGAGGGAGGGAGAAAACTGGGAGTGGAGGAAAGAAATGGTGCAGATGGTGAGATGGGTTTGGATTTCAGCCCAGGGAGGAGGGAGAGTTTGTGGGACGGGGATTTACAGCTTTGGGGGAACAAGAGAGGGAAAAATGTTCCAGAGAAACTAGAATTGTCTGTTCAGAATTTATATGCTCCACTGACAGTGATGGCTTTTGTAAACTCCTTTTACAGGATATTGGAAGTGGAGGATTGGCCAACAGAAAACTCAAACCAAACATCATATCGAAATCTGACAACCACTCAATTCATTAAGAGCTCAATATCTTCAATCTTTGAATTTGGAAGGAGAAGGGTTTGTTCTGTTTCAGCAGTGTGACTGCAAAAGCACCGAGACCCACCCCCATTGAGAGTTTTCCAGTCCACTGACTGTGGAGAGAGTTTTAACCAGTTACACAGCCTCAAAAAGAGTATCACATCATTCACTGCAGGGAGAAATTAAACGCTTATTTGTGTGTGGACAAAGCTTCAACCAGGAGAGACATAAAGACCCCTCACCATGGAGAAACTGTGGAAATGTGCGGACTGGGAAGGGATTCGGTTACCCATCACAACGGGAAGTTCATCGTCGCAGTCACACTGGGGAGAGACCGTTCATCTGCTCCATTTGTGGGAAGGGATTCACCCATTCATACAACCTTCTGACACATCAACGAGTTCACACTGAGGAGAGGCCATTCACTTGCCCTGTTTGTGGGAAGGGATTCACTCGGTCATCCCACATTGTGACTCATCAGCTTGTTCACATTGATAAGAGACCATTTATATGTCCTGACTGTGAAAAGAGTTTTAAATGTAAAAAGGATCTGCTGACACATCAACTTATTCACACTGGAGAGAGACCGTTCTCCTGCTCCCTGTGTGGGAAAGGATTCATTCAGTCATCCCACCTGCAGACACATCAACCTGTTCACTCTGATAACAAATTTTTTAATTGTCCTGACTGTGAGAAGAGCTTTAAAAACAAAAAGGATTTACTAACACACCAATATGCTCACACTAGGGAGAGACCATTCACCTGCTCTGTGTGTGGGAAAGGATTCAGCCGTCCATCTGCCCTACTGAACCACCAGAGAATTCACACTGGGGATAGGCCATTCACCTGCTCTGACTGTGGGAAAGGATTCATTAATTCATCCAACCTTCTGATACACCAGCAACTTCATACAGGGGATAGACCGTTCACCTGCTCTGAATGTGGGAAGGGATTCACACGTTCATACAACCTTCTGACACATCAGCAGGTTCACAGTGAGCAGAGACCGTTCACTTGCTCAGTGTGTGGGAAGGGATTCACTCGTTCATCCAACCTATTGAATCACCAGCGAGTTCACACTGGGGAGAGGCCATTCACCTGCTCTGTGTGTGAGAAGGGATTCAGTCAGCCATCCAACCTGCTGACACACCAGAGAGTTTACAGTGGGGAGAGGCCGTTCACTTGCTCCATATGTGGGAAGGAATTTTCTCATTTATCTTATCTTCTGAAACATCATCGCATTCACACTGGGGAGAGGCCATTCACCTGTAATGTCTGTGGAAAGGGATTTACTCAGTCATCCCACTTGCTGACACACCAGCGAGTTCACAAGTGACTACAAATTTTGGATTCTACCTTTATTGATGCTGTTAATCATGTTCAGCAGTGAATCAGTTTCACTGTGACTGTTTTCATCTGTTGATGAGGTTTAATATTTTGAATAAATGTGAAATAAATCAGCTTGGTTTGAAACGTTGCAGGTTTTTGTCTTTTCCACTTGTGTTTAACATCACCTGTCTGTAGCTCAGAAAGGACAATCTGGGGAGAATCATACGGCAGGAACAGAACTTCAGCCTGGACACAGTCCTTCAGGGTCACACTGAGAGGGGCTGTTTAGCTCACAGGGCTAATCGCTGGCTTTGAAAGCAGACCAAGGCAAGCAAGCCACGGTTCGATTCCCGCAACAGCCTCCCTGAACAGGTGCCGGAATGTGGCAACTAGGGGCTTTTCACAGTAACTTCATTTGAAGCCTACTCGTGACAATAAGCGATTTACTTTACTTTTACAAACAACACTTTGGTCTATCTCATCTCTCTTCACTGTCAGCAAAGTCCTCGTGTGGGTTAATCCTGAGGTGTGAGTAGAATATATCCCAGCTGTTCTCTTCCATGGTTCAGAGTTCCTGGGCATGGAACAGAAGCTCCTTTACAACTGTGTTTAGAGTCAGGAAGAACAATGGTGAATGATGGGAACGTGCTGTAAAATCAGAGATTGGTGTAAAACTATGATGTTCCTGATTGAATGTAAAACAGCTGGTTAAAGTTTCCAGACTGCAAATGTGGTTATGTGACAGTCACAATGAAATAATTGAATAGAAACCGACTGAAAATAGATTGTTGAAGTCTGCATTAAAATAGCAGCTGGAGTACTTCACGGGAGCCTGGTAAATGCTGGGACAATTAGACAACAGTTTGATTCCCAGATAAAGAAGGATTGCCCAGCTAAAGAATTCCACAGATTCTGTTCCCTCTGATGGAAGAAATGTCTCCTCATCTCGGTTCTAAATTTGAGACCCCTTCCTCTGAGATTATGCCTCTGGTCCTAGACCTAGACTTGTGAACTCTCCCACAAGAGGAAACAAGATGATTTTTCAGGCTGTGTAACTGGATGAAGCTCTTTCCACAGTCAGTTCACTGGAACACTTTCACTCAGGTGTGTGTGTGGGTCTCGGGGCTTTTCCAGTCACACTGATGTTTGAAATCTCTTCCCACAGTCAGAACAGACAAGCACATTGACAGTTTGTGATATTTAGATCCTAATGAATTGCGTGACTGTCAGATAGAACATAGAACAGTACAGCACAGAACAGGCCCCTCAGCCCTCGATGTTGTGCCGAGCAATGATCACCCTACTCAAACCCACACATCCACCCCACACCCGTAACCCAACAACCCCCCCCCCCCCCCCTTAACCTTACTTTTTAGGACACTACGGGCAATTTAGCATGGCCAATCCACCTAACCTGCACATCTTTGGACTGTGGGAGGAAACCGGAGCACCTGGACGAAACTCATGCACACACGGGGAGGACGTGCAGACTCCACACAGACAGTGACCCAGCCGGGAATCGAACCTGGGACCCTGGAGCTGTGAAGCAGTTATGCTAACCACCATGCTACCGTGCTGCCCAGATCTTGATGTTATATTTGGTTCGAGTTGCTCAGCTGCCAATCCTCCCGTTCTAATGCCTGAAAAAGAAGTTTACAACAATGATCACTGTAAGAATAGGATAGAAATTCACAACAGATCATTCTAGTTTCTATCAAACCTTCTTTCCTCTCTTGCTTTCCCCAAGCATGTGGTCCAGCCAAAATAGAAGACCAAAATCAGCTAGAAGCCCCAACAAAAGTGTAGGGAACCTTCCTAACTGAACCAGAATACTGTTCCCAGTGTCTCTGAAACACTCTGTCCGCTGAGGTATCCACTGGGTGTGGAAGGTGTCAAACATTCCGGTGGATACCGCATGCTGCCTCTGTAGGGCCACTGGGAATAGACAAGACCACAGAACAGAAGTCGGCAGCCAGAGTAACCCCCCCCCCCCCACTCCAAGGTCCTCATCCAGCTACAATGTACTGTTTTAATAAGACCCAAGCGTAGATTCAGTTTGTCACGTTCAGCACAAGGATACCAGATGTGATAGACTGTAAGATCCACAAACTCTGTCAAGGTGGCTGCAACTTAACAGGTTATTATGGACATTAAACTGCGGGTAATATTCGATTCTGTGACCAATATTTATTTAAACATGGACCTGAATAAGGAAACGTTGCCGCCACCTGTGAAGTTTAAATGTCTCCTTGTGTCCGGATGAACCAGCATTTGAGGAATATGAAATCTCAGGACTGTTGATCTCCAAGTGCCGTATTGAACACAGGAGAATGAGTTCGAATTGGGACAGAGATAAGCGTGAGTGAGCATCGTAAACTGCTATTGTATCGGGGTGTTCTGGGTCTCAGAGTTTTAACCCTACAGTTAATTGTCAGGGAAGAAGTATAATAAACACTAACCAAAGCAAATGTGTGTGTGAGAAGCATCTGAAGCACCAGGAACCAGCTGAACCAGCAGAGCTGAATGTCTCCCAGTGCAGCCACAGGACTGAACTTATTCCAGCTTCCAAGCCCACCTGAGAACCAACCTCCTGGCTATTCATCTACAAGAAGCTTCAGAGCCTCATGAGAATTATTTGTTTCTAAAAATGCTTCACTCCAACTAAAGGATCAGCTAAACAAGAAGACAACAGGCCTGCAGCGATGTAAAGATTGCAGTCGACATTCATTTTCATCATTATAGCTTCAACTTGACCTTTACCTAATTCCTGTGTATGTGTCAGTGAGTGTGAAAGAGACGAGAGACTGAGATGTTCAAATATCCAGGGAAAGGGTGTGATAATAAATAACCTTCCATCCGTTAAAAATCACCATTAAGCTTGCGGCTGAAATGTATTTTAAATAAAGAAAAAACACTGAGGGTAAGAAAATATCACGCAAACATCCTGATAATGAACTGAAAATGACCACGAAATGTAATCAACCTTTGAAAACCCCCCTTCAGGTAGCTATATAGAAGCTGCAGCCTCTCACACTGAATGTCTACGTAATCCAGAGGCACCTCCAGCCTGCAAACATCAGCTTCAGCCTGGGGGTGGGTGAAACATTTAAACAACCTGTTACAATATATTGTTCGGGGGCACTAGGACCCGGCTGGGAACAGAAACCTTCAGGTCCCGCCCACCAGGTGTTGCGTCACCAAGACGCCAGCGCATGCGCTCTGCTTCCCCAAGATGGTGGCTGTGAAGCAGGGCCTGGTCCTGGGACAGAGAGCTGACCGGCGGTGATGTGACCTGAGGATCACCACACCTCAGGCAAGGGGCCAGGTTCAGGAATAACTGGGAAGGTGATGTTTGGTCAGTTGCTGCAGTCAGTGTAGTGAAGGTGCTGTCACAGTGGTGTGAGGTAAAGAAGTACAGGATTATCACCCAGCAATGATGAATTAAGGGGAATGTAAATCCAGCTCAGGCTGCTTTCAGATTGGAAAGGCAGCTAAGGTGTGTCCTTAGAGCTGGTGAATGTTCTGGTTTTGGCAGTTTCTCTATTAAGTCATTCCCTCCCTCCCTATACCACCTCTATCTTTAGAGTCGTAGAATTTTACAGCACGGAAAGAGAGCCTTTGGCCCATTCATTATACATTTATTAGTCTCACAAGGGGGCTTACATTAACACTGCAATGAAGTTACTGTGAAAATCCCCTAGTCGCCACATTCCGGCGCCTGTTTAGGTAGACAGAGGGAGAATTCAGAATGTCCAATTCACCTAACAAACACGTCTTTGTTTGGGACTTGTTGGAGGAAACCGGAACACCCGGAGGAAACCCACATAGACACAGGGAGAACATACAGACTCTGCACAGACAGTGACCCAAGCTGGGAATTGAACCGGGGTCCCTGATGCTGTGAAGCAACAGTGCTAGCCATTGTGCTACCATGGCGCCCAGCATGGCAGCCGGTCCTCAAAGACCCTAATGGGAGCCTTACCTCCGCACCTTCTGACAGGCCAATGACTCAGATGTTCTTTCTCTGACCCTCGGTTCTCCAAATCCTCCAGTACCTCCGCCAGCCACTCGGCTGGTTTTCAAAGGATTAAATTTCGACGGAGGCATCTTGCTGAACGTTCAGGATTCTCTCCTCTGGTTCATCGAGACTTTTTTTTCTTTTTTAAAATAAATTTAGAGTGCCCAATTCATTTTGTCCAATTAAGGGGCAATTTAGCATGGCCAATCCACCTAACCTGCATGTCCTCGGACTGTGGGAGGAAACCGGAGGAAACCCGCGCAGACATGGGGACCTGTGCAGACTCCGCACAGACAGTGACCCAAGCCGGGAATCAAACCTGGGACCCTAGAATTGTGAAGCAACAGTGCTAACCACTGTGCTACTCAACTGCGATACACCAGAATGAGAATGGAGGGAGAGTGTGTGGGATGGAGATTTACAGCTTTCAGGGAATAAGGGAGAGGAAAAAATGTCACATAGAAACTAGAATTGTCTGTTATGAGTTTCTATCCTGTACTGACAGTGATGAATTTTGTAAATTGTTTTTACAGGTATTAGATGAGGAAGAATTACAGACAGAAATCTCAATCGTCACGTCTCAATCTGACAGTTACTCGATTCCTTGGAACCTGAATATCTCCAACCATTGAATCTAGAAGGTGAAACCTTTTTCCGAACTGTCAGCTAAAGATTTCAACCATCAGTGTGACTGGAAAAGCACCAAGACCCACACAACAGACACCCGAGTGAGTGTTCCTGTGAACTGACTGTGGAAAGAGCTTTAACCAGTTACACAGCCTGAAAAACATAACAACATTCACAGCTGGGAGAGACCATACTCGTGTTGTATCTGCGGACAAGGCTTCAACTGATTGTACAACCTGGAGACACACAACATGGAGAAACCATGGAAATGTGAGGACTGTGGGAAGGGATTTAGATTCCCATCTAAGCTGGAGATTCATCGACGCAGTCACACTGGGGACAGGCCGTTCACCTGCTACAAGTGCGGGAAGGGATTCACTCAGTTATTCAATCTGCAGACACACCAGCGAGTTCACACAGGGGAGAGGCCATTCACCTGCTCTCAGTGTGAGAAGCGATTCAGTGATTCAACCACCTTGCAGATACATCAGCGAGTTCACACTGGGGAGAAACCATTCACCTGCTCTCAGTGTTTGAAGGGATTCACTCGGCTATCCACCCTGCAGTCACACCAGCGAGTTCACACTGGGGAGAGGCCATTCACCTGCTCTCAGTGTGGGAAAGGATTTGCACACTTATCCACCCTGCGGGGACACAAACGTGTTCACACTGGGGAAAGGCCATTCACCTGCTTTCAGTGTGGGAAGGGATTTATTGATTCATCCACCCTGCGGAAACATCAGCGAGTTCACACTGGGGAGAGGCCACTCACCTGCTCTCAATGTGGGAAGGGATTCACTCGGTTATCTCATCTGCGGATTCACCAGCGAATTCACACTGGGGAGAGGCCATTCACCTGCACTCAGTGTAAGAAGGGTTTCAGTGATTCATCCACCCTGCAGAAACATCAGCGAGTTCACACTGGGGAGAGGCCATTCACCTGTTCTCAATGTGGGAAGGGATTCACTCGGTTAACCACCCTGCGTACACACCAGCGTGTTCACACTGGGGAGAGGCCATTCACCTGCTCTCAGTGTGGGAAGGGATTCATTCGGTTATCTCACCTGCGGATTCACCAGCGAGTTCACACTGGGGAGAGGCCACTCACCTGCTCTCAGTGTGGGAGAGGATTTACTCAGTTATCCAACCTGCAGATACACCAGCGAGTTCACACTGGGGAGAGGCCGTTCACCTGCTCTCCGTGTGGGAAGGGATTCACTCAGTTATCTCACCTGCAGACACACCAACGAGTTCACACTGGGGAAAGGCCATTCACCTGCTCTCGGTGTGGGAAAGTATTTACTCAGTTATCCAACCTGCGGAGACACCAGCGAGTTCACACTGGGGAGACGCCGTCCACCTCTCCATGTGAGATGGGATTACATGTTTCATTGGACCTTCTGTGACACCAACAATTTCACAAATGATTACAGGGGTTGGATTCTGCTGTTATTGTTTCCGCTCTACACCCAGGGCTGCATTTTGTTCATTCTGACAGGTGGTCAGTGGGGATGGTCGGAGGGTTTCTTTCTGCTGGACTGGCCGGTCTCACCACTTTGCCTCCAGTGGGCTGATGCTCTTTGAGCCTTGTTGCTGATACCTGGCTTCAAATTGCACAAGGATCACAAGAGTGGAAGGGTGTTTGCAAATGTGAAGATATGTTCTTTCCATTTCTGTTTCAAACCCTCCAAAGCGTGCCACATTGCCATGGAGATGGGCCCTGGTGGTTACATGGTTCTTTTGTTTATCTGGGTGTTCCTCACAGAAGGAAACTATCAGGTTATGAGGGGCAAGTTGTCTGAGGTGGACTGGGAAACTGATTGGTACAGGGAATACCTAATTTATCAGGGGATGGTTAGCTCAGTTGGCTGGACAACTGGTTGGTGATGCAGAGCAAGGCCAACAGTGAGGATTCAACTCCCGTACTGGCTGAGTTTATTCATGTATGCCCCCCCTTCTCAACCAGGCCCGTCGCTTGAGGTGTGCTGACCCTCGGGTTAAATTACCTCCAGTCAGCTCTCTCTCTGCCAAAGGGGAGAGCAGCCTATGGTCCTCTGGGATTTTTGCAATTTGTATTTCACATATATACAACAAATATAGATTCCTTTAAGGATCAAACACCTAACAGGAAAAGTAATGTAATCGTGGCGAACAAGAAAAGTTAAAGATTCCATGAGATCCATTAGAATTCAGCAAAGGAGGACCAAGAAACTGATTAGAGCAAACTGGTGAGAAACATAAAAACCAACTGGAAAAGCTTCTACATGAATGTGAAAAGGAAAAGATTAGCAAAGACTAATGTGGGTCCATTCCAGGCAGAGACAGGACAGTTTATAATGGGGAGTAAGGAAATGGCAGAGAAAATAAACAACGTGTGTCTGTCTTCACAGAGGAAGATACAGAAATTGTCCCCAAAACACCAGAGAACGAAGGGACTGGCAGAGATTAGTAGTGGTGAAAAAGTAGCACTGGAGAAATTAATGGGGTTGGAAGTGAATAAATCCCCAAAAGCTGATGGTCTACATCCCAGAGTGTTGAATGAGGTGGCTGTCGAGATCTCTATTCCTCATTCTAAATTCTCCTGACTCTATCTGGAATGGGCAAACCTTTGAGCCAAACATAAGAACATAAGAACTAGGAGCAGGAGTAGGCCATCTGGCCCCTCGAGCCTGGTCCGCCATTCAATTAGATCATGGCTGATCTTTTGTGGACTGAGCTCAACTTTCCGGCCCGAACACCATAACCCTTAATCCCTTTATTCTTCAAAAAACTATCTATCTTTACCTTAAAAACATGTAATGGAGGAGCCTCAACTGCTTCACTGGGCAAGGAATTCTATAGATTCACAACCCTTTGGGTGAAGAGGTTCCTCCTAAACTCAGTCCTAAATCTACTTCCCTTTATTTTGAGGCTATGTCCCCTAGTTCTTCTTTCACCCACCAGTGGAAACAACCTGCACGCATCTATCCTATCTATTCCCTTCATAATTTTAAATGTTTCTATAAGATCCCCCCTCACCCTTCTAAATTCCAACGAGTACAGTCCCAGTCTACTCAACCTCTCCCCATAATCCAACCCCTTTAGCTCTGGGATTAACGTAATGGATCTCCTCTGCACACACTCCAGCACCAGTATGTCCTTTTTACGTAGCCACAGAAACTTTTACACTCCATTTTTATGTATTTTGCTAGTTCACATTCTATTCTATTCTCCCTTTTTTTCCTCGGTGTCTTGGTTGAAGAACTGAAGTAAATGAACCTCGGGAATGAATCATCACTTTGGACAGGTTCTGAGACAATTAAGTTTCGATTTATAAGGCAGAGTAACTATAATCGTGGAGTGTATTTCTAGATTGTGAAAAAGGGCAAGGTTCTAGTTTATAGTTTAATGTGTAGGATTCTGACTGAAAGTAGCTTCTAGTTTGTTTGTTTGTTGTATTAAAACTCATAAAACCTGAAGTCCCATCGTGTGATCCTTTAATTTGTTGACTGGGAGTTTGATTTTTTCTAAGAAGTTGCTGACCTTTTTGGGAGAGGGTGACCGGGACTGATAGTGACGTGACCCCAGGGTTCAGTGCCCCCGTGTCCAAAGCGGGGAGTCACGGGGACAGGGTACAGAGTAGCTGAAGGGAACTATTTGGGTCCAGAACATTGTGAACATCCTGTTACTCTGATTGTCTTTGATCCTCAAGTAATTTTCCGTCAGCTTTTTTAACCATGTTCTATTTCATCAATAAACTTTTAAACAGAAAATATTTGAATTTGTTGGACTTTTCCTGATTAAAATTGTTCACTTTTGGGAAAGTGGGTGAGAGGGGTTGACAGGCTCTTTAACAGAAAGTGAGTCCGTCGAATGTAATTGGCAAAGGAGCCAGAGGGGTAGAGGAGATTTGAATTTTCTTTTGACACAGTGTTTGAAAATGGGGTTCAGGGAATCAATCTTGATTGACTAATTTAGCAAGATGTTTGAGGAAGTAACAAGGGGAACCTGTAGATGTGCTTTATCTGGATTTCCAGAAGGTATGCTGTACCTGTCCTGGGACTGTTTGATGGGGACAATGCAGAGGACCATTTACATTGTACCCAACCTTGTGCTATACCGATCATGGGAGTGTTTTGATGGGGACATCATCGAGGGAGATTTACTCTGTATCTAACACCATTTTGTATCAGCCTTGGGAGTGTTTCATGGGGCAACGTAGAGGGAGCTGTGCTGTAACTGATTGGAGAATGGTTCAAGCTGGCACTTAGTACTCAGATTCTCCAGTACAGACACCCTTCACTTTAAAAATAAAATTTCATTCAGAGATAAGAGAAACCATCACCGGTCCCCCCACTGTCTCCCCCCCCCCCCCCCTCCCCCCCCGGTCTCTCCCCCCCCCCCTGTCTCCCCCCCCCCCCCTGTCTCCCCCCCCCACCCCCCCCCCCCCCCCTTTGCAGGCCCAGAGGGGCAGTGACAATCCTGAACATTGTTGTAGTCTGCTTGATATTTCATGTGTCTTTTTCTGTTCCATAGAATCTCTACAATGCAGAAGGAGGCCATTCAGCCCATCGGTCTGCACTGACCCTCCAATATGGCACCCCACTCAGGACCACTCCTCCACCCTATCCCCAGAACCCCACCTAACCTTTGGACACTCAGGGGAAGTCTCTTATTATGGCCAATCCACCTAACCTGTGCATCTTTGGACTGAGGGAGGAAATTGGAGCACCCAGAAGGAACCCACGCAGACACGGGGAGGAAGTGCAAACCCTACAGAGTCACCCGAGGCCGGAATCAAACCCCCCTCCCTTTGATCTCCAGTCAGCCTCTGTTTGAATGACCAGAGCCCCAGTTTCTCTAATCTGTCCTGGTAACTAAATCCTCTCTTCCCTGGGATCATCTCAGTGAATCTCTTCTACACCCTCTCCATGGCCTTGACATCCTTCCTGGTGTAATATCCCCAAAACCTGATCTAATATTCCAACTGCAGCCTAACCAATGATTTGTACCAGGTTTACATGACATCTGTCATTTTGTACTCTAAAACCTTGGATCCCATGTGTATTTGAAACACTTTATCAACTTGTCCTCCCACATTTAAACATTTGTGTATCTGAACTCTTTTTAGGGTTTTGGAGATATTAACAAAACATGGCTGAAATACATTGACATCTAATGTCTGATATAATGTGTGTTATGGGAGAGAGAAGTTTAGTCTGAGTTAGAAACTCAAACAGGCGCATCATTGCAGACAGGTCACCATGGAAACGCTGATAAGACATTCCTTCACTGCAAACAGGTCACCGTGGAAACGCTGATCAGACATTCCTAACCTGCAGACAGGTCACCATGGAAACGCTGATAAGACATTCCTTCACTGCAGACAGGTCACCGTGGAAACGTTGATAAGACATTCCATTCCACAGAATCCACTCATTGGAAACTCTAATCGGATCGGGGAGAGGGACAGATTTTGTCTGTTATTAACCTCAACATAAACTTAAACCAGAGTGAATAATGGAACAGATTAAATTCTAATGCGTGATATTTTCGCTACAGTAGTGGAATTATCAGAAATAATAGAATTAACAGGCAGGGTAGTTTAGGGAAAATGAAGAAATTACTGAAGAAACGTAACTGCTGTGAACCAAGAATGTGTCCTTGTAACTCACAGATTAGATAAATTCCTGCTGTCTTTTCCTCACTTGCTGCATGAACTGTGTTCCGTACTGGCCACCAAACCTCAGGAAAGATACATTGCACTCGGTAACGGTCCAGTACAGATTGACCATGATGAAGTGAGGTTGGTGAACTGAGTGAATCCCTTCGCACACACGGAGAACATTAATGGTCGCTCCTCAGTGTGAACATGTCGATGAATCTCCAGGTCTGATTAAATCTATTCCACAGTACCCAGATTTCCAAGGTTTCTTCCAGCGTGACTACATATTGTTCGAAAGGTCAGACCATCGGCTAAAACGTCATCCACATTCCAAACACGGGAACTGTTTCTCCCACATTGAACAGGGTCTTTGAACAAAGAACAATACAACACAGGAACAGGCCATTCGGCCCTCCAAGCCTGTACTGGTCATGATACCAATCATTGCCAAAACGTTCAGCACTTCCTTGTGCTGTATCCCTCTATACCCATCCTATCCATGTGTTTGTCAAGATGCCTTTTGAACGCCATTAATGTATCTGCTTCCACAACCTCCCCTGGGAATGCGTTCCAGGCACTCACCACCCACTGCGTAAACAAGCCTGCCTCGCACATCTCCTCTAAACTTTGCCCCAGAGACCTATGCCCCCTGGTGACTGATCCCTCCACCCTGGGAAAGAGTGCCTGCCCATCCACTCTATCCATGCCCCTCATAATCTTGTCGACCTCTTTCAGGTCACCCCTCAACCTCTGTCTTTCTAACGAAAACAGTCCGCGTCTATTCAGCCTCTCCACATAGCTAACGCCCTCCAGATGAGGCAACATCCTGGTAAACCTCCTCTGCACCTCTCCAAAGCCTCCACATTCTTCTGGTACTCTGGCAACCAGAATTGTGGACAATACTCCAAGTGTGGCCTTACCAAGGTTCTATGCAACTGCAGCATGACTTGCCAGTTTTTATACTTGATGCCCTGTCCAATGAAGGCAAGCAATCCGTCTGCTTTCTTGAGTAACTTGTCTATTTGTGCTGCCAACTTCAAAGATCTGTGCACATGCAACACAGAGAACTCTGACTTTCTATATTCCTCTGAGTTTTGACATTTACAGTATATTTCCCGTCATAATATTATAATATTCTCTTTAACCAGTAATGCTACTCCCCCACCCCTTTTACATCCCTCTCTATCTCTCCTGAAGCATCTGTATCCTCCAACATTCAGTTGCCAATCCGGCCCTTCACTTAAACATGTTTCTGTGATAGCCGCAACATCGTAATTCCAAGTACTAATAAGTGCTCTAAGTTCATCTGCCTCCCCGCTATACTTCTGGCGTTGAAACAAATACTCTTCAAAACGCTATGTTTGAGCAGACAAGGTGATGTTGTTCTCATATTTTTGTTCTCCAATTCCCCTTCAGTTATTACACCTTCTGCGCTCTCGTTCCCACCCCCATACTAGTTTAAATCCTCCCGAGTGACTCGAGCAAACCTCGCAGCCAGGATATTGGTGCCACTCCAGTTTAGATGCAACACTTCCTTCTTGTACAGGTTACACCTGTCCCAGAAGATATCCCAGTGGCTGTTCACCCTCCCCCTTCAGGATGTACTGTGTTCGTTCAGAGACATCCTGGACCCTGGCACCAGAGAGGCAAAGTACCATCCTGGAGTCTCTTTCCTGTCCACAGAAGCACCTATTTGTGCCCCTTCCTATCGAGTCCCCTATAACTATCGTTCTCCTGCACTTTGCCCTCCCCTGCTAAGCAACAGAGCCAGTTGTGGTGCCACTGTTCAGGCTGCTGTTGTTGCTTTCCCCACTGGGCTATCCCTCCAAACAGTATCCAAAACGGTATACCTGTTAGAGAGGGGGACAGCCATAGGGGATTCCTGCACTGCCTGCCTGCCCTTCCTAGCAGTCACCCATCTGTCTGATCCAGTGAACAGACTGTGGAAATAACTGGACCCAGTTACGCAGCCTGACATCACACCATTCACAACACAGAGACACGTGTCCTGTGTGGACAAGGCTTCAACTGCTCATCCAACATGGAGAGACACAGGACACAGGCATCATAGAGAACGTGTGGAAATATGAGGACTGTGCGAAACAGTTCAAATGTTCATCTCGGGCACCAATATCCTGAGAGTAGGGCTGATCAGAGATAGTGGACAGAACTCATGCCACGAGTGTGAGGAGATGGGCGAGGCCCTAAATGAATATGTTGCTTCAGTATTCACGGGAGAGAGGGACCTTGTTGCTCATGAGAGCAGTGTGAACCAAGTTGATAGACTCGAACAGGTTGACATTAAGGAGGATGTGCTGGAAATTTTGAAAAGCATCAAGATAGATAAGTCCCCTGGGCCTGACGGGATATAACCAAGGTTACTACAGGAAGTGAGGAAGGAGATTTCTGTGCCATTGGCGATGATCGTTGTGTCCTTGCTCTCCACTGGAGTAGCACCAGATGTTTGGAGGGAGGCAAATGTTGTTTCCTTGTTCAAGAAAGGGAATAGGGAAATCCCTGGGAATTACAGACCCATCAGTCTTACATCTGTGGTGAGCAAATTATTGGAAAGGATTGTGATAGGTAGGATTTATGATTACTTAGAAAATCATAGTTTGATTAAAGGTAGTCAGTCATGCATCACAAGCCTCATTGAATTCTTTGATGATGTGACAAGACACATTGATGAAGGTCGGGCAGGGATGTGGTGTATATGGATTTCAGTAAGACATTTGATAATGTTCCCCATGGTAGGCTCATTCAGAAAGTTAGGGGACATGGGATACAGGGAAATTTGGCTGTCTGGATACAGAATTGGCTGGCCAATAGAATACAGCGGGTAGTGGATGGAAAGTATTCTGCCTGGTGGTCGATGACCAGTGGTGTCTTGCAGGGATCTGTTCTTGGACCTCTGCCCTTTGTTGTTCTTATAAATGATTTGGATGAGGAAGTGGAAGGCGGGTTAGTACGTTTGTCGATGACACAATGGTTGGGGAAGTTGTAGAATGTAGATAGTGTTGGGGGCTGATGCAAGTTACAATAGGACATTGACAGGATGCAGAGCTGGGCTGAGAAGTGGCAGGTGGAGTTCAACCTAGATCAATGTGAAATGATTCATTTTGGAAGGTCGAATTTGAATGCTGAATACAGCGTTAAAAGGCAGAATTCTTGGAAGTGTGGATGAACAGAGGGATCTTGGGGTCCACATACACAGATCCCTCAAAGTTGCCATCCAGGTTGATAGGGTTGTTAAGAAGGCATATAGTGTGTTGGCTTTCATTAACAGGGGGGTTGAGTTTAATAGCCGTGATGTTTTGCTGCAGCTTTATTAAATCCTTGTTTTTTTTTATAAATTTAGATTACCCAATTATTTTTTCCAATTAAGGGGCAATTTCGCGTGGCCAATCCACCTACTCTGCACATTTTTGGGTTGTGGGGGCGAAACCCACGCAGACACGGGGAGAATTTGCAAACTCCACACGGACAGTGACCCAGAGCCGGGATTGAACCTGGGACCTCAGCGCTGTGAGGCGGTTGTGCTAACCACTAGGCCACCGTGCTGCCCCTATTAAATGGATAGCCAGAGACCTTTCCCCAGGGTGGAAATGGCTATTATGAGGTGACATAATTTTAAGGTGATTGGAGGAAGGTATGGGGGAGATGTCAGATGTAGGTTCTTTACACCGAGAGTTGTGGTTGCGTGGAATGCACTGCCAGCAGAGGTGGTGGAGTCAGAGTCATTCGGGACTTTTGGCATATGGACATCAGTAAATTGAAGGGTGTAGGTTAGGTTGATCTTAGATTAGGAGAAATGGTCGGCACAATATCGTGGATGAAGGGCCTGTCCTGTGCCGTACCTTTCTATGTTCTAAACTCTTCCCAGTCATTATGGTCAATGCGTATTATATAAGTGGGGAGTGAACAGGAATGGAGTAAATTCAGAGACAGGCAAAGCAGCACTCACTTATTAGCCTTGACCAGAACACCAGGGGTGGTATTCTCCCCTACCCGGCAGGGCAGGGGGTCCCGGCTTACCGGAGTGGCGCCAACGACTCCGGCTTCGGGCCTCCCCAAAAGGTGCGGAATTCTCCACATCTTTAGGGGCTCAGCCCTGCACCGGAGTGGCTCCTGCTCCGCTGGCAGGTGCGAGCGGCCTTTGGCTCCCCGCCGGCCGCCGTGAACGGCCTTTCCGCCCTGACTGCCGGAGCGAACAGCTGGCCAAAAGGCCTTCGCCGGCCGGCGTCAGGCCGCACGTGCGCCAGAGCATCAGTAGCTGCTGACGTCATCCCGGCACATGCGCGGTAGGGGGGTCTCTTCCGCCTCCGCCATGGTGGAGGCTGTGGCGGCGGCTGAAGAAAAAGAGTTCCCCCACAGCACTGGCCCGCCCGCCGATCAGTGGGCCCTGATCGCGGGCCAGGCCACCATGGGGTCATCCCCTGGGGTCCGATCGCCCTATGCCCCCCCCCCCCCAGGACCCCAGGCCCACTTGTGCCGTCTGCTCCCGCCAGCATCAGAGGTGGTTTAAACCACGTCGGCGGGAGAGGCCTGTCAGTGGTGGGACTTTGGCCCAACGCGGGCTGGAGAATCGCCGTGGGGGGCCCGCGACCGGTGCGGCATGATTCCCGCCCGCGCCGATTCCCAGGTGGCGGAGAATTCCGCCCCAGCTTTTTCAGCATTGTTTATCCAGAGTTATTAAAGCTCTCGAAGGAAGGAAGCACAGGTTCAGGTGCTGATGGAGATCTGGTGCATCCTCAGTCACCAATAGTAATTATATATAAAATCGATGTCTTGAAATATATGAAGGTATGATCGATAAGTTTGCAGATGGAAAATTGTTGGTGTGGTAACTAGCGAGGAGAAAAGCCTTAAATTACATGATGATACAGATGGGTGGGTCATATGGGCAGAACAGTGGCAAATGGAATTTAACCAGGAAAAGTGGCAGCTCTTGTACAGGGTCAGTATAGACATGGTGTGCCGAGTGACATCTGTGCTGGATCATTCTAGAGAACATTGAACATTCAGTATCACGAGAAAGAGGGAAGAAGATAGAGGAATTACTGATTCTGGGATTGAACCCAGTAAGAGTTTGCATCTTCTGGGGAGGAGAGAGGAAGGACCCATTGGGGAAAAAAACCTTAGGGTCTGCATTGTTCCACTGGACAGCAGCATTTAATCATTTTGAAATATAGTGTAGAGCAGATTACCCATTGACAATAATTTGTTTGATTATTTTTATCAATTGGTAAGCAAGTTATTTTTTATTTACAGTTTGGGGTGTCAATGGTGCGGCTATTACCCAACATTCACTGCGGCTGTGAATGTGCCCGAATCACTCCACAGGAGCCCAGTGCGAGGTCGCAGTGCTGGGTGAATCGAGCATGCGCAGTGTCACTTTGCTCGGAGGTCTGCGAGTGCGGGAGCGGCTGTTTGGGGCGGGGTGAGGCGGAGGTAGGAATGGAGACGGGAGTCGGGGTGGGGAGGGAGTGAAGGCTTCATAAACACCCCCTGCTGGTCACAAGGCCGGAATAAGTCCCGTGTTTGCAGCCTGCGGAGCTTTTATCGGGTGTCAGGCCCAGTTCCACGGCCGCCATCTTTGATTAGCGGTGCTTCAGGATCCTGGTGAGACTCTCACTGTTATTATTGGCCAGTCAGCCTGAGCCTGTGACCGTTCTCACCACCTGAAACCGTCACAATGCCCGCGTGATTGACGGCAGCTCTGGACCAATGGGAAGAGGAGGGGCGGGGCTGGAGAATTGACCTGGAGCTGCTGGTCCTCCAACCAATCGGAGTGAATGAGGGGCGGTGCAGACTCACTGGGCCGAATGGCCTCCTTCAGCACTATTGGGATTCTATGATTCTACATTGGATCCAATGATGTGTTCACTCACACACTGTAGCCTGACTCTTATTAGAACAGACACGGTGTTTGTTACTCTCAAAGTGAGTGAATCCTTTGCTGTTTATCCTCTGGGCCCCATCTCCACGATTATTGTCTGATTGTCCCACTGAGACTCTCACTGTTATTATTGGACAATCAGCGAGCCAGCCTGAGCCTGTCTCGGGCGCTCTCACCATCTGTCACTGTCACAATGCCTGGGTGATTGACGGCAGCTCTCGACCAATAGGAAGGGATGGGGCAGGTCTAGAGGACCGAGTGAGGGCAGCTGGTCCTCCAACCAGTCGGAGTGAATGATGGACGGGACCGCTGTGATTGAAGCATGCGCAGTCTGGGTAATGACGATATCGAAGGGCGTCTTCATAGAATCATAGAATTTACAGTGCTGAAGGAGGCCATTCGGCCCATCGAGTCTGCACCAGCCCTTAGAAAGAGAACCCGACTCAAGGCCACGCCTCCACCCTAAGCCCGTAACCCAGTAGCTTGGACACTAAGGGCAATTGATCATGACCAATCCACCTAAACTGCACATCTTTGGACTGTGGGAGGAAACCGGAGCACCCGGATAAAACCCACGGAGACCCGGGGAGGACGTACAGACAGTGACCCAAGCCGGGAATCGAACCTGAAGCTGTGAAGCAACTGTGCTGCGGTGCTACCCTAACTTTTAATACTAAGAATCAAAGAAAAATTAACTATATTATGTTGGAGTAAGAAGATCTCAATACAAACACAAAAATACAATTCAAATTCTTACTTTTCTTTTACCCCAGCAATATCCTGACAGAAACATAGGCTGGAATTCTCTGTTCACACCGCTACAGTGAATGAAGTTTTGGATGAGTGTCAAATTCTCCGTTCTGCATCAATTCCAAAATCGGTGAGAGGCGTTTAACAATATACAGGGAGCGAGAGATCGCGGGGGTGGGCGGAAACATTGTGTAAAGCTGTTGTAAGCTGCAAACCTCGGAAAAGAGATTCCGGGACCCAGTTTGTACCGAGCGGAGCTGTAGTTCATGTTCGGCTCGGGTTAACTGCCGCCATCTTTATTGGATGTGCATCAGGGCGCGTGCAGGTTTGTCATCTTTGTCGGGGCGATGTTTCAATGAGTGGGAGGAGCTTGTTCCCCATTGTTCAGAATGGAGACAATTTGTCCATCAAACTGGATTAGTCTTTGAGTCCCAGTGGCGGTCCCAGTCACCAAAGCGGTGGCAGAGATGGAAAGAAAAGGAAGCCAATCCTGCTCTCCAGATTTCGCTGTCTCATTGGATATCCTGTCCCATGTGTCCAAAGCTCTGTTCAGCCACATGAAGACCCAGGGCAGAAATTCACAATCCTGAGTAGATGTCACCGTCAAATCGAGGGACTGCTGATGGCAAGAGGGTCAGTGTGCAGCGGGGGGCATGAGCGGTCATCCTGGACCCGGGAGCAGGAGGGGAGAATGTTGTGAATTTCTGTCCTGGACTGACAGTGATTAATTTTGGAAACTCCTTTTCCAGGGGATTAGGAGAGGAGGATTTACACACGGCAAACTCAAACCAGGCGAAACGTTTATCTTTCTTGAATTTCATTTCTGGACTGACAGTGATGCCTTTGTAAACTTCTTTCACAGGGGCTTAGAAAGGGATTCGCAGACAGAAAACTCACAACCAATCCTCACATCAAATTCGGGTTATCAGGATCTGGAGATTATCAACCTTTGTGTGTAAGCATTGCGTTTCATATCGTTATCACTCACTGTATAAAATGTCTACCTTCTATCTCCCCTGTAGATCTTGTTCACAAATTAAATCTGTGTCCCTTTTACAATCGACTGATGGGAACAGTTTTTAAAAATCTTTTGCTGGGTTTGCCGTTGTTGTTTCTGGTGCCTGGGTCGATGCCGGGTGGTCCGTCTGGTTTCATTCCTTTTTCATGTGTTTGTTGTGGTTGAATCAGCTTGGACCAGTCCATTTAGGGTCCAGAACACAATTGAAGTCTCCTCCAAGAATCAATTGATCTGTTTCCAGGTCTCGGATGGATTCCAACAATTTTTTTACAAATGTTTCTATGAGATCCCCTTATTTAAAAAAAAGATAGAGAAGCAGCCCATCAAGTTTTGGAGTTTGCTCTGCCATTCGATCATGTCTGATATGTTTCTCATCCCCATTCACCGTGTATTGTAGCTCTCTTGAAATGAATGCGAACATTGCATTTGCCTTTCTAGCTGCCAACTTTCCTTTATGTGTTTTGGGATGTGGGTGTCGCTGGCTGAGCCGGCATTTGTGGCCCACCCCTAATTGCCCTGGAACTGAGTGGCTTGCTGGGCCATTTCAGAGGGGGGCAGTTTGGGAGGATGTAAGGCTGAAGTGATGAAATGACAAAGGGGATAATGGTGCAAGATAAATCGGGGTGACAATGAGATAAGTAAATAAACTAATAGGACAAGAGAAGAAATAAAAGAGAGGTCCAGGTGAGGTATAAATGGCAACAGCAGAACCGTTAACTGCACCAACTGTCTAAAAATATCGGAGTGATGATTATAATCTGAAATTACTGAAATGAATGTTGTGTCTGGAAGGTCAGGAATTGCCTGATCAAGGATGAGGTTCTGTTCCTCGAGTTTCTTTTGAGCTTTATTGGAGCAGTGCAGGAGGCTGAGGACAGAGTGGGAATGGGGCGGGAATTAAAATGATCAGAAGCTCAGGATTATGCTTGCAGACCGAATGGTGATGTTCCACAGTCACCCAATCCAGATTTAATCTCCTCAGTGTAGGGAAGACCAAATCGTGAGCAGTGCATACACAATAGTGGATAGCAAAAAGTACAAGTAAATCACTGTCACCTGGAAAGTGTGTTTGGAATCCTGGAATGTGGGAGGGAAGGCGATGAACTGGTGGTTGTTGCATCTGTTGTGTCTGCATGGAAATGATTTACAGAGATGTTCATAATAACACAAGTAATGGAAGCGGGTGGAGACCATATGGCTCATCGAGCCTCTGCATATCTTGCTGGCTGTAACCTGCTCGTTCAGGCATCATTCTGGAATACTTTCCCAGTCCTTCCAGATCCATTTTATGACATGGAGACATTAGCTCCACAACCCTGTGAACGAAAATTTAGTCTGGCCGAGTGTCACCGAGCTGAAATCCACTCTTTCTTTGACACATTATTCTTAATGCCATAGCTGACAGGCTAAGAGTGAAAAAGTCAACTGTTTAGCAGTATGGGGAAGAGGCAAGTTTGTAGATGTTCTATAGTGTTACAGACTCGTTGGATCTGCTTCTTCTGTCCCATCTTACATTCAGCTAATGGTAAAATGATTAAAATACTGCAACATACAGGCATTTGAGGACAACGGTGAGTTTGCTGCTCAGGTTAAGTAAAGTCTCCACATCACAAAATGGACCTAGAAGGACTGGAGAAGATGCAGGCAAATATATTTAAATTATGCTTGAACTGGCAAGTTACACCTGGCAAAAGGGATTGGACAGGGCATAAACTTTTCTCTGGAAAGGGGAATAAAGGATGGCCTGATCATGTAAGATTATGAAAAGGTTTGATGTGATAGACAAGTGGAAGATGTTTCCACTGGATGAGAAGACATTTAAAGAGTCAACCACATTGCTGTGGTTTGCCCAGACCAGGTAAGGATGGCAGATTTCCTTCACTGAAGGACAGGAGTGAACCAGATGGGTCTTTACAACAACCAACAATGGTTTCATGGTCTTCAGTAAATTTTCAACAAATTCAAATTTTACCTTCTACCTTGGTGAGATTCATACCTGGATTTCTGGAAAATCATAGGGACAGGAAAGAAGATTTTTGAACATTTCTCTTCAGCGGATATAAAAATATTGAAAATGGGATAAAGGATGTTTGGCTGACAGTCAAACACTGTCCTGTGAGGTAATGAGACCTTTTGCTTCCCAATTGGCCGAGGAAGGCAGTGTGTCACAAGGATGGATAGGTTGACCGATTAATGGCTGGAGGATGGGGGCAGGTCATGTGATCAAACCTCCAGGAATACATTTAATCAAAGTTGGCGAGGAGAGAATGTTGTGAATTTCTATCCTAAACTGACAGTGAGGTTTCTGTAAATTTACAGGATACTGGAAGTGGAGGTTTAACAGACGGGAAACGCAAACCAAATGTCACATCGCGATCTGACAGAGTCACTCGATTCATCAGAACCTGAATATCAGCAGCATCTGGGTGTGGAAGGTAAAAGGTTTGTCTGTTCTGTCTGTGAGGGAAGATTTCAGGTCTCAGTGTGACTGGAAAAGCCCCGAGATTCACAAACCCTGGTTAGACCAAACCTGGAGAACTGTGTTCAGTTCTGGACAACAAACCAGAGGAAGGATAGAATGGCCTCGGAGGGAGTATAGCACAGCTTTACCTGAATGATATCTGAACTCTCCAGGGTTAAATTATAAAGCGAGATTAGACAGAAATGTCAGAGTCAGCTGTCAGCACGGTGGCGCAGTGAGTAGCACTGCTGCCTCACAGCGCCGAGGTCGCAGGTTCAATCCTGGCTCTGGGTCGCTGTCCATGTGCAGTTTGCACATTCTCCCCGTGTTTGCTTGTGTTTTGCCCCCATAACCCAAAGATGGGCAGATAGGTGGATTGACTGCACTGAATTGCCCCTTGATTGGAAAAAAATGAATTGGGTACATTAAATTTATTTTTAAAAAATAGAAAAAGGGCAGAGAAGGGCATTCGGTCCATTGAGTCCATGCTAGCTCTAATCAGCATGGTTAGCACTGTTGCTTCATAGCGCCAGGGGCCCGGGTTTGATACCCGGCTTGGGTCGCTGTCTGTGCGGAGTCTGCATGTTCTCCCCGTGTCTGTTAT
Organism: Scyliorhinus canicula; assembly: GCF_902713615.1. Lineage (NCBI taxonomy): Eukaryota > Metazoa > Chordata > Chondrichthyes > Carcharhiniformes > Scyliorhinidae > Scyliorhinus > Scyliorhinus canicula. The sequence continues at coordinate 388,538 of NW_024055427.1, forward strand.
GGGTTTCCTCCGGGTGCTGCGGTTTCCTCCCACAAGTCCCGAAAGATGTGCTTGTTAGGTGAATTGGACATTCTGAATTCTCCCTCTGTGTACCCGAACAGGAGCCGGAGTGTGATGACTTGGGGATTTTCACAGTAACCTCATTGCAGTGTTAATGTAAGCCTACTTGTGACACTAATAAATGTTATTATTATCTGGAGCAATCCAGTCAGAGTTATTCTCCTGCTCTATCTCTGTACCCTCACCGGTTTATTTCTCTCATGTTTCTATCCAATTAAAAAAAAAAATTATTGTGTCTATTTCCAAACTCCGTCATTGGCAGCAAGTTTAAGGTCATTGCCACTGGCTGTGTAAAAACATTCTTCCTCATAGCTCCTGGACCATTTACATGCACAGATACGGAGCAACGTAGAAAATAGAAGCAGGAGGCCATTTGGCCCTTCGAGCCGGCTCCACCATTCATTACGATCAGAGCTGATTAGGCTCAATAGCCTAATCCCGCTTTCCCCCCATATCCTTTGATCCCCTTCACCCTACTTCTTGAAAACATGCAATGTTTTAGCCTTAATTAGTTCCTGTGGTGACGAATTCCAAAGGCTCACCGCTCTCTGTGTGAAGAAATTTCTCCTCATCTCTGTCCTAAATGGTCTACCCCGTATCCTCAGACTGTGACCCCTATTTCTGGACACACCCACTATCGGAAACATCCTTCCTGAATCTACTCTGTCTCGCCCTGTTTTTTTTCTGAGGCCTTGACAGAAATCTTTGGATCCTCACTGTCTTCAGCTGATGTCCCGGGGGACTGGAGAATAGCCAATGTTGTTCCTTTGTTTCAGAAGGGTAGCAAGGATAACTCAGAGAACTACAGGCCGGTGAGCCTTACGTCAGTGGTAGGGAAATTACTGGAGAGAATTCTTCGAGACAGGATCTACTCCCATTTGGAAGCAAATGGACGTATTAGTGAGAGGCAGCATGGTTTTGTGAAGGGGAGGTCATGTCTCGCTAACTTGATAGAGTTGTTCGAAGAGGTCACAAAGTTGATTGATGCAGGTAGGGCAGTGGATGTTGTCTATATGGATTTCAGTAAGGCCTTTGACAAGGTCCCTCATGGTTGACTGGCATACAAGGTGAAGTCACACAGGATCAGGGGTGAGCTGGCAAGGTGGATACAGAACTGGCTCGGTCATAGAAGGCAGAGTAGCAATGGAAGGGTGCTTTTCTAATTGGAAGGCTGTGACTAGTGGTGTTCTACAGGGATAGTGCTAGGACCTTTGCTGTTCGTAGTATATATAAATAATTTGGAGGGAAATGTAACTGGTCTGATTAGTAAGTTTGCAGATGACACAAAGGTTGGTGGAATTGTGGATAGCGATGAGAACTGTCAGAGGATACAGCAGGATTTAGATCGTGTGGAGACATGGGCGGAGAGATGGCAGATGGAGTTTAATCCGGACAAATGTGAGGTAATGTATTTTGGAAGGTCAAATGCAGGTAGGGATTAGACAGTGAATGGTAGAACCCTCAAGAGTATTGAAAGTCAGAGAGATCTAGGTGTACAGGTCTACAGGTCACTGAAAGGGGCAACACAGGTGGAGAAGGTAGTCAAGAAGGCATACGGCATGCTTGCCTTCTGTTTTTTAAATTCACCTATATGTTTTAGAATTCCCTTTATACCAAAGAACCTTACGGGCCAATATTCTAAAAACCGCGAACAGGGAACTACCTCCCTGACTCCAGTACAGGCCTCTGAGAGTGCTAATCGGGTCAAACTCTCCTTTCAAGTTATCCCCCGGTATAACTCCTACCTTCACTGAAGAATTTTACTTACTTACCCCTTAATGGCATTGATGTCCAGGGTCCTGCGTTCTTAAGGAAGTGAAGTAAGCTAATAACCACTTTTTCAGGTTAAATTATTTTATTATTAACATACTCTTTTTATCTCATTAAATTAAAAACATTATTTACTTTTTGATGTTGTCTGGTTGGTTGGTGAGGCCTTCAGACTCTCTCTCTCTCTCTTTCACTTTCAAGCCTCCTGGTCATCTCTCCTGGTGCAGTTTTCTCTTTTCCGGCTGCTGTGGCTGCTGCTGTCCTTCTGGCTTCTTTGGGTGCCGCTGGTGTTCTGCTCTGGTGTCTTTGTTCTTGCTTCTTGCCTCGTGGGGAGAAAAAGGGGAGGAGTCTGAAGTCCACGCTGGTTTCTCTGTTTCAGCTGTTCTGATCGGGACCTCTGATAAGGATCGGACTTCGGGTCTTAAAGGGGCAGTCCATCACAATTTTCCAACAACACAAAGAGATTTTTTAAAACTTTTTCTTTTGCCTTTTTCCTGCTGCAGGTTGTAATAACCATTCTGATAGACTGAAATTGCTGCCCACAGTTTCTGTGCCCTTCAGCTGCCACCAACCTCTTGTGGGATCTTTCCCTGCACTCTCCCCGATCAGATGTTGGCAGACCTCTATGTTTCAAATGACACATTCTGTATTTTCCAGAACACCCCGTCTTGACATTTGAAACATTACTATAATTTGGTTTATTGTCCCCCCATCCAATTGTACTAACCTACATCCCTGATCATTGTCATTTGTATGCATATCATAGACCAGTGTCAATACGAGTCTTGTTTTCCATTTCTGATTGGAATGTGGTAATTGTGATATCTTTTACCCCCCACTGATCCCCTAGTCTTATTAATTTAAAATGTTCAATTGATCCTGCTTGTATTCCTAACTTCCCCATTAATGTCTAACATTGTCGTGAATCATGTAAGTCTGCCAACCCCTGGTTTACATGAGAGAACATCTTTCTGACAACGTGTATATTTTTCATTTCAGCATTTACAGAACCGCATTGAACCGTCTCTTTTTTTTTTTTCTTCCCAAACAAATTCTCCTTATTGTTCTATACATAGTAAAATTTTTATCTTATCTTAACACCTTATACATTACCTAACCAATAGACTGTGTGTTACACTTTACATATTTTCAACTGTTAACAATTTAATATCCATATCGAAACATCGCTTCTTGGCTTTTGGAACAATCATTATTACATACTAACTAACCCTCTATTAAAACATTCACAGTTTAGAAATGCGGATCAAGTTATTTAACGACACACATACCCCCCTTCTCATATATATACAACAGTCCCTATCAATTTACATGAAAATAAAAAAAATTTCTTATCAACGATTATAGCTCTTCAATGCAATATTGTTTTGTTGCATTGGTAACAATTTTCCCGCCGTAGTATCAAGCTACTGAAATTCTTAACCTATTATCATTGATCATATTGGGGTTCCTCGTCAGTCGCTGCTATCTGCTGCCGAGACCTTAATGATTCCACTGCGTAGTACATACCCCATGGAGACCACAGATCATCCATCAACTAATGTCCAGTTAGAGATGTCTGACCGGGGTTTCACTGTCCAGTTATAATTTGATATTCTAATTTGCATTTAATTCCCTCAAATTTGTAGCCAATTATATCATTAGTTTCCCCCCAATCCTGTCGAACAGATTCTTCTCTGGAGTGTAGTTCTCTTCCTTCTCGCGAACTGGTTTGTTATTGGAGTGTAGTTCTCTTCCTTCTTGCGACCTGGTTTGTTATTAATTTTTTCCACCTGAAAAAGCAAATGAACAGATCAAGGGTGGAGAGGGCCCTATTCTTTAATTCGGATTATCCCAGAAGTGCCCTCTCCAGGACTTCCGGATTCCTTTTGCCATCATTTCTTTTTGAACTGGTTTATATTCCATATCCTTGATGTAGTCAAGCCTCCTTCTGTCATTGCACCCCTGAGTGAGATTCGAAGAATCTCAAACTCCTCTGATGCTCACTGGGTCGTGTGTTTCAAGCGTGACACAATTTCTTTTGCTCCAGACACCATGCTTCTCTAATTCAATTGTATGTGTACCCAGAATCTGAACAATCTTGTCTTTACATTTTACAGTCTCGCGAATGATTTTCCCCGCAGTCTTAGTTGGTAACTTCACCCAAACTTCGTCTCCTACTTGATAATTCCCAGATTCACTTGGGTCTCCTTGTCCCTGGGGGACAGAGGTTCCAAGGTTGCTATTAAGATCAAATACTATTCTTTCAATGTCTTTATCCCAGCCTTTATTATTCTGATTCTTTATGATCCAATCCTTTACTTTTCTTACAGACCTCTCAGCCATTCCATTACTCTCAGGTGCATATTTCACGGCCCAATTGATTGTTATTCCTCTGTCAGCACAAAAGTTAATAACAGTATTGTTTCTAAAGTGTGGCGCGTTGTCCATTCGGATCGATTCTGGTCTACCTCTGGAGGTCATCATTTCTGCCAATACCCTTTTGGTTGTGGCTCCATTTGCTTTGCTGGTTGCTCTAAGGTCAATTTCTCCCGTGCAGCTATCAGCTTTGACTAAAAAATACAAATTACCTTTGCTGCTTCTGGGAAAAAGTGGTCCTGCATAATCTAATGACCATTCCTGCATTGGTTTCTCAGTTTTTATGCTCCCATATGTTTTATTTCCTCTCTGTCCTCCACAGGCCATACATCTCTCACATTTTCTCCTTACTGCAGTTAAATGTTGTCTCCAATAGGCTATTTTAAGTCCCAACTTCTTCAACTCCCTTGAGACTACAACATGACCCCCATGTCCTGTGGCTTCATGTACTTGCTTAATTATCATTTGATGGTCGGCTGCTGAGTTCCCAAGAGTCCCCAAGATTATTGTCCTAAGTCTGGCTAATTCATCCACTTCCTGATTCCCCTTACACAGTTCCCCAATTCCTTTTGTGTGTGCTTTTTGATGAATTGTCTGGATCTCCATATCGGCTAAAATTTTATCTATCTCTTCCCACTGTTCTTTCTGTTCCAGTAGTTTATTTCTACCGTTCGTCCAACCGTTTAGTTTCCAAAACTCCAAATCTTTCTCCAATCCTTGCTGCACGAAAAAGCTATCGGTTACAACGGTAACTTCCTGCAGCTTTCGCTGGTGACACTCCTTTAACCCTTGCAATACTCCCTCTACCTCAGCTGTCTGAGCTGATCCAATGATTACTCCCTGTTCCTCCACTACTATGTTTCCTGAATTTTTTAAAATGAATGCCCATCTGGCTTGTTCTTCGTCCTTCTTGACTTTACTACCATCAGTATATAATACCCAAGCATTCACCAACTCCGTTTTACTAACTGGCTCATCAAGTTTCTGTCCCTTTTGAATGTTATGAACAAACATTAAGTCAGGGTTTAGAAGAATGGTTTCCCATCTTTCCCATCGAGCTGTATTCGCGCCTTGCTGGCAAATCTGTCTCTTGGTTAGCTCCTTTAACTCCAGAAACTCAGTTGTGACATAAATTTTCTTACCACCCGACAAGTTTTCTATCTCTGCTATTCTCTTTGTTATAGCTGCTAGACATTTCTCGATGTTTGAAAACTTTTGTTCAGCTCTCGACCAGTTTCCTGTCAGATGTTTGATAGGTGTCTGATTGCTAAGATTAGCAAGTACCATACCATATCCATTTTTATATATGTCTAATTTAATGCTTAAATCATCCTCTTCTTGTCTCCCAACTAATGACCCCGATATCGCAATTGCTGCCTTTAACTGATCTAACCCTCTCTGGGCCTCGCGGGTCCAAATAAATCCCCTTTCAAGGTTTGATAAATGGCTTTAGCATAGAGACTGAAGTCCTTCACTACTGGCCTTAGATATCCCAACATTCCCATTATTTTTTGAACCCCTTTTTTCGAAACCGGCGCAGTAATTTCAGCTATCTTCTTCCTCATTTCAATACTGGCCTCTCTACCTTCCTTCGATACTGAATAACCCAAATAGTTGACTTCGCTTCTCCCAATTTGACATTTCTTTAGCCCTATTTTAAAGCCTGCTTCACCAAGTGTCTTAATGATCCTGGCCACTCTTTCCACATGTATGTCCTGATCGTCATCTCCAATTAATATATCATCGATATATACTAAGGCCAAATCATCTTGAATCAGCTCCCTGATTATTGCCTGAAAGTGATTTGGAGAATTAACATATCCCTGTGGAAGTCTACAATATACATAATGCTTAGTTCCAAAGGTGAATGCTGTTTTCTCCCTGCTGTCTGGGTCTAATGGAACACTCCAGAATCCATTCGCCAAATCTATACTAGTTAAGTAAGTTTTTCCCGCGACTTGCTCTAAGGTAGCTTGTGGATTTATTAAATATCTCTTGTCCTTCTTTGTGACTTTATTTAAAGCTTTGTAATTTGTTACCATTCTAAATGTACCATCTGGTTTTCTTACTACCTGAAGTGGACTATTTGTTGAGGCATATGTGACCCCTTGAATAATCCCCTGCTGCTCCAATTCCTTGATTATTATCTCCAGCTCGCTCTTAGCTCCTCTAGGCAAAGGATACTGTTTTTGAGGTCTGTGTTGTCCCCCGTGAATTGTGTGTTGAAATTGCTGGCTAAGCAAACCTGTGTCATTCTTACCTATCGCTAGGTTTGCTCCCATCAGTACTTCTTCCATCTTCTTCCAAGCTTCGTCATTTAAAATACTTTTCTCTTTCTGTTTCCTTATTTCCTCCATGTTATCAATTGGTTTTAATATCCTTATTTTTCCAGTATCTATTTTTATTAAATCTTTCCCTGCCATCAGATTATCAGTTCCTGATATTGCCAGTAATTCTCCCAATCTAACTTCTGGTCTAATATCCTTATTCCCTAATGCTCCTTCTACTATGTATTTCTTTCCTGTCGGATTTCCAGCTTCTTCCCTTATCATTGATATCTCAGCCCCTGTGTCCACTATACATCTTTCCCCCTTGTATACTACTACTAATTCTCCTTTGTCTGTTTCTGTTGTTAGATTTTGTATAGCCTGTTTAAGGGGAGAAGCCGAATCCTGTCCATATATACCGGGGCCTCCTCTGCCTCCTCCTCGGAATCCCCCTCGCGAGCGTCCCGGATACCCTTCTGGTGGTTGATATCTACCTTGCTCAATCCTCCCCTGACCAGCTGCTCTTCTTCTCCTATCCTCAATGAATCTGTCTCTTTCCTCCCGACTGAGGGCTAGGAATTGTCCCCTTGGTAAATAATCTAGATTTTGTGGTGGAGGTGGCCCTTGTGACCGCAAATTATACCCATGTTGTGGCATTGCTGGTTGTGCTGGATTTTGTTCCGATTTGTCAGGTATCTGTCGGTTTGGTGGTCTAATCTGAGCATTTTGTGTTGAAACATTATTTTGGGCAGCTGCTCTTTTTTGTTCCCCTTTTGTGTGTTTATCCTTAAATGCTTTGCCTGCCAAATCAAATTTAACCAGTTCTCTTCCTATTTCTCTTCTAGAGGTCGTTAACAGTATTATTGAGAGGCTTTTTCCTCCTGGAATCTTGGGTCCTAATTCCCTCAGGAATCTGACTACATCGACCCCCTCTTCCTTATTAACCTCATATATTCGGTCGATATATGGTGTGAGGTGTTCCCCTGCATATGCTGCCTCTGTCATCTCTTTCATTAAATTAGCTCTCTCATTTCCCAAATCTAACTCATTTATTAAATCTGCGACTTCGCCTGTAACTATTTCTCCCACTGTATGTAAATCAATCAATTTGGTGGATTCTCCTGATGCCCCCATTTTCTTCGCTAACTGTTTTAACCTCTGTGAATACTCAATTCTACTCTCCCCATGTTTCTTTGGGCCTGCTGTCTTCATTACGGCTGCTACTATTTTATACGGTACCATGCCTCCCTGTCCTTCCTCTGGACCTGGTGTAAATGACTGAACTATTTTCTCACTTCTGGGGCATGGTGTTCTCAAAGGGGCACCTCTATCTGGGTCCCTATATTCGGAGAAATGTATCCGTCGTCGTACCGGTTCTTCCTCAAAATAGGGGGTACCATGTTGTGCAAACTCTTCCACCGATTCTATATATTCTTCAAACCTTGCACTTGGTACCTGGCTATCTCGTGGAGCATAACTTGCCCTATCCATTGGAGTAGGAGCAGTTTTTTGGGGTCTTGGACGATTCTGTATCCTTTCCTGTGGTCTTAGTGCTGCTATTATCTGGCCGTGTGTTTCTGTGCTGTTCCTTACCCTACTCATGGCTCTTCCGAAACTGTCATACCCTTTGCTCATTTGCCAAATTTTAGCTTTGGGGGTAACGTTTGGTAATTCTAGTAATTTCGAAGAATCAATTTGTTGACTTCCGCCTAATATTTCTCCTATTTTAAGTCCCCTAGCTGTAACCTCTCTTTCCCATCCTTCCTGATCTCTATGGTGTACCATTTCTGCTTCTGGATTATACATATAATACGGTACATCCTTATTTACTGGTTGATAAGTGGAAGGTTGTTGGTGTTTCCAGTGATCGCTATAATCCCCTATTTCTAATGGTTTAGAATTTTTTCTATTCCCTATTCCTCTCTTTGGTTTGACTATTTCCTCATTCTCGGATGAGGATGATAATTCTTCCTGTCCCATCACAGGAGGCGCCATAATCCCAACTATGCCTTGTTCCTCTTCACTTTCTTGTGGTTCAACGAAATGATCGATAAACGCTTCTTTCTTATGTGTGGCAGATTGCTGAGGCCAATTTTCTTCCTGAAACAGACTTGGATCTGGGTATGGAAAATTGTATCCCGTTGGGAAATTTTCACAGGAGTCCGAATTCTCTCGGCTATCTGATTCTAGGCCTGATTCCTCGTCACTTTCCATTTCTAATGGTTCATTTTTCTGCAGTTGTTTTATATATTTGCCTACCACTTCAGAGTTAATTTTGTGTTTACTATGGATCTGTATTATTTCTGTCCTGTTTACTCCGTCAATGATTTTAATCAGTTTGGAACACACTTTGCCCACTTGAGCAGCTGCATGCTTCTGTCTGTGTCCAAATACGATTAGTGATTCAGCTCGCTTTTCAAATGCAAACTGACAAAGTGCTTTAAGGACCCTGACTGAATCTGTATATTGCAGGGCTTTTGGCACTCTAACAAAGAGGGAGATATCTCCGTCTGGATACATATCTCCTGTCCAGGATTTCTTTTGCTCTTTTAATTTCTTCCATTCCCTTTTCATTTCTACATTTCTCTTGACCGTATCCCAGGGCATGAGAATTACCCTAATTGCCATTTTCGGATTTTTAGTTCTGTTCCTGGTTGTCCCTTTCAGGTGCACTCTGAAATTAAGGATAAGTACCCTTTCTGGGCCCTATCCAAGGCACTATCTTCCTGCTCTAGTTAAGGGTCGATTGATTATTGGTTTCTGAATATAAGCGTCCCTATTTTCCAGAAAATGTCCGCACAATCCGCCTTACTCTGAGGATGATTTATTCTTTAGCCCCTTTTACCAGTGATGGATGCAAGATTTTAGTGCTATCACCAAAATGTCTTGCAGACTTTTTCTCAGGGTCAGTATCTTCTAGTCTACTGATTTTCACCCCCAACCTGAGCTTCAGTCCCCTCGATCCACAGAATATCCTTACAAAAGCCAATCACACCTGACTTTCCAAACTAAACTCGGCAGGTAAAGTTTGACTCACACATAGACTAGAAACTTCTAATATTCTAGCCTTTTTGCCGGTTAGAAACTTCTAATATTCCACCCGTTTCTTGGGAACTAGAAACTTCTAATATTCTAGCCCCTACTCTGCTTAACTAGAAACTTCTAATATTCTAGCCTCGCTTTACCTAGAAACTTCTAATATTCTAGGCTTTTCTTGGGAACTAGAAACTTCTAATATTCTAGCCCCTACTCTGCTTAACTAGAAACTTCTAATATTCTAGCCTCGCTTTACCTAGAAACTTCTAATATTCTAGGCCTTTCTTGGGAACTAGAAACTTCTAATATTCTAGCCCCTACTCTGCTTAACTAGAAACTTCTAATATTCTAGCCTCGCTTTACCTAGAAACTTCTAATATTCTAGGCCTCCACGCTGGGCGCCATGTTTTTTAAATTCACCTATATGTTTTAGAATTCCCTTTATACCAAAGAACCTTACGGGCCAATATTCTAAAAACCGCGAACAGGGAACTACCTCCCTGACTCCAGTACAGGCCTCTGAGAGTGCTAATCGGGTCAAACTCTCCTTTCAAGTTATCCCCCGGTATAACTCCTACCTTCACTGAAGAATTTTACTTACTTACCCCTTAATGGCATTGATGTCCAGGGTCCTGCGTTCTTAAGGAAGTGAAGTAAGCTAATAACCACTTTTTCAGGTTAAATTATTTTATTATTAACATACTCTTTTTATCTCATTAAATTAAAAACATTATTTACTTTTTGATGTTGTCTGGTTGGTTGGTGAGGCCTTCAGACTCTCTCTCTCTCTCTTTCACTTTCAAGCCTCCTGGTCATCTCTCCTGGTGCAGTTTTCTCTTTTCCGGCTGCTGTGGCTGCTGCTGTCCTTCTGGCTTCTTTGGGTGCCGCTGGTGTTCTGCTCTGGTGTCTTTGTTCTTGCTTCTTGCCTCGTGGGGAGAAAAAGGGGAGGAGTCTGAAGTCCACGCTGGTTTCTCTGTTTCAGCTGTTCTGATCGGGACCTCTGATAAGGATCGGACTTCGGGTCTTAAAGGGGCAGTCCATCACAATTTTCCAACAACACAAAGAGATTTTTAAAAACTTTTTCTTTTGCCTTTTTCCTGCTGCAGGTTGTAATAACCATTCTGATAGACTGAAATTGCTGCCCACAGTTTCTGTGCCCTTCAGCTGCCACCAACCTCTTGTGGGATCTTTCCCTGCACTCTCCCCGATCAGATGTTGGCAGACCTCTATGTTTCAAATGACACATTCTGTATTTTCCAGAACACTTCATTGGCCGGGGCATTGAGTATAAGAATTGGCAAGTCATGTTGCAGCTGTATAGAACCTTAGTTAGGCCACACTTGGAGTATATTGTTCAATTCCGGCCGCCACACTACCAGAAGGATGTGGAGGCTTGAGAGAGGGTGCAGAAGAGATTTACACGAGGTTGCCTGGTTTGGAGGGCATTAGCTATGAGGAGCGTTTGAATAAACTCGGTTTGTTCTCACTGGAACGACGGAGTTTGAGGGGCGACCTGATAGAGGTCTACAAAATTATGAGGGGCATAGACAGAGTGGATCGTCAGAGGCTTTTTCCCAGGGTAGAGGTGTCAATTACTAGGGGGCATAGGTTTATTTAAGGGTCATCTTGACAAATACATGAATAGGATGGGAATAGAGGGGTACGGACCCAGGAAGTGTTGAAGATTTTAGTTTATACGGGCAGCTTGGTCGGCAGGGGCTTGGAGGGTCGAAGGGCCTGTTCCTGTGCTGCACTTTTCTTTGTTCTTTGTTCAATTTAGAGTGCCCAATTCATTTTTTGCAATTAAGGGCCATTTTAGCGTGGCCAATCTACCTACCCTGCACATCTTTGGATTTGTGGGGGTGAGACCCACACAAGAATGTGCAAACTCCACACAGACAGTGACCCGGGTCGGGATCAAACCCGGGTCCTCGGTGACATGAGGCAGCAGTGCTAACCACAGCGCCACCCACTTTTTATACGTTTCTGTGAATCCCCCCTCATTCTGCTGAACTCCAGCAAATACAATCCTAACCAATTCAATCTAATCTGCACACCTTTGAACTGTGGGAGGAAACCGGAACACCTGGAGGAAACCCACACAGACGGGGGGAGAACATGCAAACTCCGCACAGACAGGGTGGGAATTCAACCTTGATGCTGTGAGGCAGCAGTGCTAAGCACTATGCCACCCCCTGTCTTGCAACCCTCAAGAGAAAAACAAATCCTTATCTCCATCTGAAATGGGTGACCCCTTACTTTGCAACAGTGACCCCCTTGTTCCAGATTCTCCCACAAGAGGAATCATCCTCTCCACATCCACCCTGTCAAGTCCCCTCAGGATCTTATAGTTAAATCCAGGTTTTACCTAAAACTTTAAATCTGTGTCCCGGCTGCTTGTACGATCAGTGAATGGAAACAGAGTTTCTTTGTCCATCCAATGGAAATCTGGCGTAATCTTGTGTCACTGAATCAAATCTCCTCTCAACCTCCTTTGCTGGATCCAGTCTGGTAAATCTCCTCTGCACCTTCTCCAAGAACCATCACATCCTTCCTGAAGAGTGGTGACCAGAGCTTTAGAAAGATTCATTGAATAGAATTAGAACCATAGAATTCCTACAGTGCAGAAGGAGGACCTTTGGCCCATCGGGTCTGCACCTATTCTCTGAAAGGGATCCCTGCCTAGGCCCACACCTCTACCCTGTCCCTGTAACCCCATAGCCCCATCTAACCTGCACATCCCTGGACACTAAGGGGCAATTTATCAAGGCCAATCCACCTAATTTGCCCTTCTTTGGACTGTTGGAGGAAACCTGAGCACCGGGTGGAAACCCACACAGACACGGGGAGAAAGTGCAAACTCCACACAGACAGTCACCAAGGCCGGAATTGAATCCGGGTCCCTGGCACTGAGGCAGCAGTGCTAATCACCGTGCCACCAGAAGCATAGTTTTGGTATCAATATTACTGTTTATGAAGCTCAAGATCAAATTTGCTTTGCCAACTACTCTCTTGATGTCTTGTAGATATACAAACTCCCTCTTCACCTCTTTCTCTCTCCTCCCAAAGTGGCCAGTTGGGTTTTTATAACAATCCAGCAGTTTTCATGGCCACTTCTTTTCCCAGTGTCGGCCCCACAAATGACCAGATTCATTCAGTTTCACAACCTGCCTTTGTGTTTTTGTGGGTTCTCTCACTCCCTATTTTCTGTTTTCAATCAGTTTCACAGGGTGTTCGAAGGGGAGGCTTCAAAGTCGGGAAACTCAAACCAAGCATCAGAACAGGATCTGACGTGAGTCCTCAATTCATCATACCTGAATATCAGCAGATTTTGAACATGGAAGGAAAAAGCATCGTTCTCAGTGGGGAGAAACCGTACACGTGTTGTGTGTGTGGACGAGGATTCAGTCCATCATCAGGCCTCACAAGCCACAAATGCAGTCACACTGAGGAGAAACCGTGGAAATGTGCGGACTGTGGGAAAGGATTCACTTCCCCATCCAAGCTCGAAACTCATCGACGCAGTCACACTGGGGAGAGACCATTCACCTGCTCCACATGTGGGAAGGGATTCACTCAGGTATCCAACCTGCGAAAACACCAGCGAGTTCACACTGGGGAGAGGCCATTCACCTGCTGTCAGTGTGCAAAGGGATTCATTAATTCAACCAATCTGCTGATACACCAGCGAGTTCACACTGGGGAGAGACCATTCACCTGCCCCAAGTGTGGGAAGGGTTTCACTCGGGTATCCAACCTGCTGAGACACCAGCGAGTTCACACTGGGGAGAGACCATTCACCTGCTCCAAGTGTGGGAAAGGATTCAGTCAATCTTCCGACCTGCAGAAGCACCAGCGAATTCACACTGGGGAGAGACCGTTCCAATGTCCAGGCTGCGGGAAATGCTTTAAAGGTTCTGGGGAACTGATGCTCCATCAACGTGTTCACACTGACGAGAGACCGTTTAGGTGCTCTCACTGTGGGACTGGATTCAGAGAATCAACTCAACTCACTGTACATCAGCGAATTCACACTGGGGAGGGCTATTCACCTGCTCCGAGTGTGGGAAGGGATTCACTCAGTCATCCAGTCTGCTGAATCACCAGCGAATTCACACTGGAGAGAGACCGTTCACCTGTTCAGAGTGTGGGAAGGGATTCACTCAGTCATCCTCCCTACTGCGACACCAACGAGGCCACAAACCACGGTGAATGGATTTTACTGTTCCTCACATTCAGGACTGAACCATGTTCATTTGGGTCTCTTTCTGCTGATAACAAACTCCAGCCCATTTACAGGGGCTAATATTCTGCCTAAAAGTCAAATAAATTAGATTTATGTTAAATACGCTGTGTGCTGAATCTTTTTAATATCTCTGAAATGAAATGAATGAAAATGAAAATCGCTTATTGTCACGAGTAGGCTTCAAATGAAGTTACTGTGAAAAGCCCCTGGTCACCACATTCCGGCGCCTGTTTGGTGAGACTGTTCCGGGAATTGAACAGTGTTGCTGGCCTGCTTTCAAAGCCCGCAATTTAGCCCAGTGTGCTAAACCAGCCCCAGACAAAAGTCTGTTCCTTTTGAAGTTTATAGAATAGAACAGTACAGCACAGAACAGGCCCTTCGGCCCTCGATGTTGTGCCGAGCAATGATCACCCCACTTAAACCCACGTAACCCGTATACCCGTAACCCAACAATCCCCCATTAACCTTACACTACGGGCAATTTAGCATGGCCAATCCACCTAACCCGCACATAGAACATAGAACATAGAACAGTACAGCACAGAACAGGCCCTTCGGCCCTCGATGTTGTGCCGAGCAATGATCACCCTACTTAAACCCACGTAACCCGTATACCCGTAACCCAACAATCCCCCCATTAACCTTACACTACGGGCAATTTAGCATGGCCAATCCACCTAACCCGCACATCTTTGGACTGTGGGAGGAAACCGGAGCACCCGGAGGAAACCCACGCACACACGGGGAGGACGTGCAGACTCCACACAGACAGTGACCCAGCCGGGAATCGAACCTGGGACCCTGGAGCTGTGAAGCATTGATGCTAACCACCATGCTACCGTGAGGCCCCTGTCTCTTCCATTCTCACCTCTAACAAGAAGTGTGAGGAGCTGGTGGAGCTTCTTTGTGACTGAGATTGAGTAAATCCGATCAGCTTCCTCTGCTGCTTCCCTCCCTTACACAAGCCCACCGGATCAAACTGTCTCTAAATTTCATCCTTCCCCGAGCCCTGAACCCACATCTTTTTCTAGTTTCCCTCCCATCTCTCCTCATGCCCTCTCAGAGCTCATCTTGTCCATGAGACCCAGCTCCTGCTCCATCGACCCTATTCCCACTGAGCTACTGATCAGCCAACTACCCTGTGTCTATGGATATTGTCAACATTTCTCTCTCTTCAGGTACTGTCCCTCTGTCCTTCAAATCTGCCATCATCACCCCCTCCTCAATAAAACAAACCCTTGACCCTGTCATCCTTACAAATTACTGCCCCAGTCTTCAACCTCCCTCTCCTCCAAACTCTTTGAACATGTTGTCATCCCCCAAATCCTTGCCCATCTTTCCCAGAACTCCCATGTTTGAATCCCTTCAATCAGGTCACTGCCCTGTCACAATGAAATACAAGAGACAAACGGAATCTCACCCGGAGAGAAAGAGAGACAATCCGGGTGCTGGGATGCAAGGGCGGCACGGTAGCACAGTGGGTAGCACCGTTGATTCACAGCACCTGGGACCCGGGTTCGATTCCCGGATTGGGTCACTGTCTGTGCGGAGTCTGCAAGTTCTCTCCTTGTCTGCGTGGGTCTCCATCTGCACTGTAAATTCTCTGATTCTATGAGGTGAGATTGTCCTTTCTGAGCTCCAGCCAGGTGATGTTAAACACTCAGGCGGGAAAGACAAAAATCTACAACGTGTTTAAAACAGCTGATTTATTTTACCAATATCTAGAATATTAAACTCCAGTCCCTTAGAGATTATTATCATCAGAAACAAACTCCAACTATCAGAGTACAAACCTCCAACGTTCTGGTCCAGATAGAGGCCATTTGGCCCATCGTGTGAGTGCTGGCTGAAGTGGAGCTATTCAGCTTAATCCCATTTTGCAGATCTCAGTCGATTGCCCTGTATGTTCCAGTCCTTCAATTGGATATCCAAGACGTTTATTTTAAAGTGATCAGGATTTCTGCTTCTATGACCCTATCAGACAGCGAGTTCTAGACTCCCACCACTGAAATGATGACCTCCTGGAAGCCATAGCTTTGCCAAAGGAAGTATCCATTCTAAAGTGTAAGGCCCATACGCAAGACAACACTAGAGAAGCACAAGGAAACACCCTTGCAGACCGAGTAGCAAAGGAAGCTGCCTCCCAGTAGGATTCTTCAGCAGAACCAAGACACATCTACAAATTGGGAGTGACCGATTTATTACAACATCTATGTGAAATGCAACATGTCTCTACACAAGAAGAGAAATGGTCATGGTTAGACTCGGGTATCCAGTGGTATGATGATGATATTTGGAGACAAGTTCAGACGGATAAACCAGTTGCCCCACAGGCACTGATGCCATTTCTGGCCCAACAGATCCATTCATGGGGAGATTTAGCCCAAGGACAGATGATGGCTTGATTCCGGAAAAGTTGGTGTGGCAAAGGATTCAAAACACATGCACAATTGGTGTCAAACCGCTGTGTAACCTGTCAAAAGAACAACTTAGGACCTATAACATCAATGCCTCAGCTAAAAGCTCCTGCCCCTGCAGGACCATTCCAGAACATACAGGTCGATTACATCACCCATCCTACATGTCAAAGATACATCCTTGTAATAGTGGATAGGTTCTCTAGATGGGCCGAGGCTGCTCCAGCCAGGAGGGCTACAGCCACCCATACAGCCAAAGTCCTATACAAAGACGATATTCCCAGATGGGGAGTACCAGCTCGCATTGACTCAGACAATGGAACCCATTTTACAGGTGCTGTTTGCCAGGAGGTTTGCAGGTTACTGAACATCGATTGGAATCTACAGTGCCCTTATACAGAATCATCAGGACAAGTGGAACGCATGAACCAGACTTTAAAAGAACGATTGTCCAAATACAACCAAGAAGGCAGGAATTGGATTCAAGCCTTGCCACTAGTTTTGTGCAGTTTCAGAGCAACCCCAAACAGAACCACAGGCCGAAGCCCATTTGAGGTCATCACTGGCAGA